>NC_136003.1:7521318-7756318 GCF_048128805.1 Centroberyx gerrardi | reverse complement strand
AGGATAATCTATATCTGTGCATATTTAAAGGGACTATGTGTAGCATGTTCAAGCATTAATGTATAATTATCAAATTGATTGTGATACTTTGGTATAATTACCATAAACACATGGTCAAGATGATTGGGAGCCTCTATCTCACACCAGTGGTATTGTCAATGGTCTCATTTGTTTATGGTAATTACACTGATGTGTTCAGGATTTATTGATGTTAAAATTCTGCACATAGCCCCTTTAATATGTGTCATTTTCAACACTTCCATGTGTCTAGATTTTTGACAACACACATTCATGTTACTTAATTATAACATTTGTTTCTGTTAACACTTGACAAATATGCATTGGCTGAAACTAAACACCAGTAACACATTATTTGAAAATAACACATCATCTTTAAGAATGTACTAGGCCCAAGTTACGTAGTGCCTTAGTTAATGTGTGAGTGCAGCATGTTTTTATCCCTCCTGTGCAGCCTGTCCAGCAGACTTCTGGCCTGTTTCAGAGAAGCTCCTGGGTAGTAGAAAATCATTAAGGGTGTTCTGGGATCAGGCTTAGAAGAAGATGAAGTCTAGCTCTCCTGAACCTAGAAACCTTTGCTCTAGTACCCGCTCAGCAGTGAGTTTGCTAACACATGATGCAAAGATTGATTTGATTTGATTTGATTTGATTTGATTTGATTTGATTTGATGTGATTCAACTCTACATGCTTTATATTCACAGGAATGACATGGAAAATAGGACAATCTTTCTCTCTGTCCCCCCCCCCCCCCTCTCTCTCACTCTCTCTCTCTCTCTCTCTCATACACACTCACACACACACACACACACACACACTGGCTGAGTCTGGGTGGCTGAAACGGCTCCGAACTGGATCACAAGCCCCTCCTAGTGGACACAGAGTTAAACAGCCTAAACCCTAATAATAAAAGGGACAGAAAAGTGACTTTCCTGCTCCTACTGCAGCTGATGTTGATGATTATGTGCTCTTTATTGATCCCTTGCTCTCCCCCCTCCACAGGGAGGTCAGAGGTCAGGGTCAGGGACAGAGCAGCAGCCCTGGAGCTGGTAGTGAGTCAGTAATGATCACCCACATAGGGGCTTGAATGGCAGTTTACTTAACCAGTAGGCCACCCTGCCACCCCTCAAAGGTTGATATAATAGTTACAATATAAGATGGTAAAATAACCAAAGAATGGATTAATCTATCAAAATAGGTTAATTTAATAATCTGTGGCTCAATTGTCACTGTCACTCATTGACTTGCACATTAAATGCACAATAAAGTAGGCCTAATTTAGGACTAATCCAAACATGATTAAGAAGTTCTAGGCTTAGGCTCTTAGGCTAATACAAATAAAACCCATATGAACAACAGCTTTAAACAAATAAAATAAAAAATAAATACATAAACTCAGGTCCTGTGATGTGTGAGTTAATTTATACCAAATTAGTAGGACAATTCATATGGATTGAGGTGAGGTTTCTCTGTAGGACAGCAGAGACGCTGTCAAAGAAAGACAGACTTTTTTCAAAGAATTGTCAAGCCTAGGAAATTCTTCTTTTAATATTTTGTTTCACCAAGGCAAGAATCGTCAATAAACTGAAAAGAAAATATTACATTTCTTTCACGCAACTGGCTTATATCAGCGAATATGATGTGAAATAACTTTTGTGATTCTGACCAAGGAACTACGGAGGAATTCTAGTAGTGCGTATCCGGAACCTTTGAGAGGGGAAGACATTAACGGGAGGACACCAACACCAAACATGGACGACGTTCCTGATAATGCGGCAGAGCGTGAGTTTTAAAGCTTAATTTCTTGTGGATTTTTCCATTTACAAGATAACATATTTGGCTCGACTTTGGCGTTTCATAATGTTGTCACCCTGTAAGGTTGTGGCGTGTATATATTAATGTATTAAAATCGGTCGTCTAGGTTTACCTTCCCGTGTTACCTCACCTGCATATAATAAAATCACCTTAATATTCCCATATGGATTTATAGTGTGTCTGTTTTACTCAATAGTAAATTTATTGTGACCTTATCGCACTTAATTGTGTTTTCTATCGCCTATGGTATAACTGTCATATCCCTATAGGGACTTATGCTGCGTCTGTGATAAGTTACTCAATAGCGGGTTTACAATAACCTCGTCGTACTATTTTTTTCTATCCTGTTGTATAATTATAACTTTACTATTCCTATAGGGACTTGTAGTTCTGCTGTGATATTTATATAGTAGTATCCTGAATTATATATTATTATATACTGTCACTCAGTGCTTTTCGTGAGGGCTTAACCTACATGTCAAGAGCAACTCTGTGACACAAGAATAAGAAATGTAACACGTTATTCATTACGCCACTGACCTCCGTAACAATAAACGTTTGAATGAGAGTAATCATGCTTTCGATGTATTTTAGTGTTTGAATTAACTAATGCAACACTCCAAAAGAAGTTTAATCAGGTAGGAAGCAACTTGGTGCTGAATTTTGATTAAGTTAAACAACTAAGTTCTCGCTGTGAATCCCCAATGTACGACAGCACTAGTTAACTACTATAATGACGGATATTGGCCGTTTTTTCCTAAACAAGAGATGGTTAAATATTTGTGAATGTAATGGTGTGACAAGTCCTCACGAGACTCCCTGTAATTTTGCTGAGTCATGGTGGGTAACGTTAACTTAACACATTTGTTAGCAAACTCATGCTAGGTCCTCTCATTACCGCAAGACAGTCAGTATGGGAATTTATCTATAAAACCTCCTTGGAAATAATATAACACCAATTATTGAACTGAAATGAACAGAAACGAGGGGTTCATGGTCTGTTTCTTGGCGTTACATCACACAGGAAACTAGAGGACTACAGGCGAAAGGAAAATGAGGTAACGTTAGTTAGTTCCAAGTAAAAGTGAGGGAAAACAAACTGTGTGTTAAGGTGTAACTAGAGTAATATCAATATAACGATAGCATAATAGCTTAAGTCGCATTTTAGAGCTGTAGGCCGTTGTAAAAGGTCTCAGGAATGTGATTACTTAACCTATAACTGATGTAATACTGCGTCAGTCTAAGTGATAGCTTTGTTAAATTGTTATTGGCCAATGAAGAGGTCTGTTGTAACCGTGAGAATTTACAACCATAACAAACCGCCGATTCACAGCAAATCATATCACTCCGCAGTCGAGAAGTCCGGTTGTTTTGTAATGTTTGAGTTGCATCAGTCTCAGTGGCTCCTAAAATCTTCAGCCCAGAACCCCACTGAAAGAAATGTACTTCCACCCTGGGACCCAGTCTAGACCTATACTTAACGTTAACAAAAACTTGGTTTGGATTCTGACACACTTTAGGAAATGCTGATATAGCAGACATATTGATACCAGTCTCATATTAGTTCAGTTTGGAAGTCAGTAGGGTGAAGCAATGTGTCTGAAACAATGGTTGAGGACTCACAATGGGTCACAGACCTCCTCCCAACAAAATACTAGCAATGTTTTCATGAGTCATGGGTCCCACATTCTTAATTAAGTCTTTTTTTTTTCCAGGCTTAAAACGTGTTATGAATCCCAGGGATATAAAGATGATTTTGGTTATTTGACCTGTTTTCTGAGTGTTTTTTGGTGATCATTTCAGACTGCCCCGGGACGAAGAGCGAGCAGGCAGGGAAGGTCTCAGCATGCCAGGGCTGTCCCAACCAGAAACTGTGTGCTTCTGGAGCCACCAAGGCCCCCGACCCTGGTAAGACTGTTATCGCATCCTGAAGCTTTATCCGTTTGTATGTGCATTTGGGCTGGGCAATTGGACAAATACATCTGGGATTTATGGGATTTTATGGGATTGGTCATTTAAAACACACACACACACAAGACATCCCTGTCTCTCCCCACAGCCATAGCGGAGATAGCGGTGAAGCTGGCAACAGTCAAACACAAGATCCTGGTGCTGTCGGGGAAAGGAGGGGTGGGGAAGAGCACCTTCAGCGCTCACCTGGCCCACGCCCTGGCCAGCGACATCACCAAGGAGGTATTATTTCAATTTGATCTTTTTTTGCATGATATATATAACAGTCTAAAATGATAGAATTAAAAGAAATACAATACAGAATGTGGAGTGCATGTGCAGGAGGCCAAAAAAGCCCAGTGGGGCTTGTCAAATGGCTTCCCTTTGTGGTCACAGATTACTGATCATTGATTTTTTTTTTTTTTTTTTTTTTTTTACTGATCACTGATGAGTGATAGAGTCTCTTCCTCTGGGACCCAGGCTCATGAAAAGCCTTATATCTTTGTCCTGTCCCACCAGATATAAAGGTCCACAGAGAACGCTTTAAAGCCAAACAATGATGCTGTATTTTCAATGGGTATAACCCCTGTTTTGTTGTGGATCATGATGACAGTCCTGTTGAACTGTGGCTCTGCAGAGACCAGTCCTGGTCATTCATCCTTTCCCTCTTCTTGTCCTCCTCTCCCTTCTTTCCTCTGACTAGACTGGGCTGTAGAATTGATCTGGTGGCTCTGAGATAGTAGATGAGGGTTGGTGTGTTAGGAAGAGAATATACATTTGCATACATGCACTCTCACACACACAGGCACGCACGCACGTCTAGCAGAGTGGTTTTGGGTAGGGAAAAGTGAGCGTGAGAGGAGCAGCTTCGTGGTGCTCCTCAGCTGTTATTTTCCCACTTCCTGCTGATAAAGGCACTGAAAGGACTAGTGTGTGTGTGTGTCCGTGCCTGTGTTTGTGTCCTTGTGCCAAGTGCTAACATTCTTGTGTGCGCATGTGAACTAGAAGAGGGCATAATTTATGTCTTTGAGATTAAATGGAGTATTCTGCTGACCTTACATGAACTCAGTCTGAAATTAAGTGTAGTTTAGTAGTGATATTTTTGTGGGTTTCTAGAGTGGATATAGTTATCAGTTTAATTTCTGATGCAATGGGGGAACCTGCACCCTTAGATATTTGATATCTGATGTCCGTCAGATATAAAATCAACATTTGTTGTTTTTGTCGTGGCTCTTCATGTTTAGCCGGGATGATTCTAATTGTGTTATAAATCATACTTCCTCCCCGTTTCAAGTTTTTAGCTCATTCCACAAGATAGCTTTGTTTGAAAATACATTTATTACCAAGCTGGCAAGTCTATTACCTCCGCCAAGGAGGTTATGTTTTCGGTGCCGTTTGTTTGTCTGTCAGCAGGATTACGGAAAAACTACTGGCCCGATTTTCATGAAACTTCGTGGAAGGGTGTAGCATGGGCCAAGGAAGAACCCATTAAATTTTGGAGTGGATCCGGATCCGACTCACGAACAAGCAATAATAGCACGAACAAGCAATAATTGCGAATAATAGCGGATCCGACTCACGAACAAGCAATTCGTAGAAGACTGGACTATTGGCCTTGGCGGAGGTCTGCGCTCTCCGAGTGCCCTTCTAGTTCATATGTGTTTTTGGTCTATGGTCTCTATTGACTGATTGTGGAGAAACTTGATTCCCAATGGAGCCACCCGTTCTAAAAAATGTGTGTACTCACGGTACTGTAAGGTGGCTCTGCTGGATAAAGATGTCCACCTACTGGACTAGAATGATATGTCTTTGAAAGCAGAACAGCAAACTAGGCAATCAAGTTAGTTCATTGTTTGTTCTCCATTTCCTACATTCAATTCCTAACACCTAACCTTAACCTTAACCCTTATTCCAACCTAAACCTAATTCAAACACTAACCCTAACACAGGGAAACAGGCAAAATGTCCTCACTTTGGGGGATTTTTCTCATCTTTTTATCCTTGTGAAAGCATTTGGTCTTCATAAACAAAGAAGTACAACGCGACACACATTCCCCCGTCTTCGATATGAGTCTGGTTTGGTTGTGGTGTGGAGGAATTAATTCAGGTTCCACATTCTGGTTTCTCAACAGCCCTAAGGTGCATACCATCTTCTCTCTTTCATATTTCTTGTCCCTCACAATATGCTATTTCATTAAAAACAAAAACTATATTTAAAAAATAGGATTCACTCTAATGAAACTACATTAGCCTGTAAGAGCGGCGGTTGTGGTCCTTCAGTAGAAAGTGGGCCATTTCCTTAGCAGACAGATTACTGCTAAAGGAATGGGAACTCAGTGACCTAGTTCTTAAATCCCAATTTTCCATTGTCTACACACACACACACACACACACACACACACACACACGAACACACACACGCACCATCTGTAATCTCACCAGATTCCCTGCAGGAAGTCCAGGAAGATACTTCACATTCCTGCAAGGTTAAAGGCTTTGGCTTTGTCTCTCTCTCTCTCTCTCACACACACACACAGACACACACACACACACACACACACACACACACACACACACACATACATAAGGTTGTAGATTCAATTATTTCTAAATGGAAAATAGGAACCTCAGAGGATTTTGAGAGTCAAAGCTTATTTAGACAGTAGACAGGAGGGGGGAAGACAAAGGGCGTCGCGCTGTATGACAGGAAGAGGTTTGCTCTCATGGAGGAAGTGTGAGGTGACGTCCAGGTCAGATCAGAGGGCAAAAGTAGAGTCTTTCTCTCTTTTTGTTTGTCTGTCTGGTGTCTGTCTTTCTTTCTGTCTCTCTCAAACTGCATGGACTCTCTCTCTCTCTCTCTCTCTCTCTCTCTCCTGACAGTAGCAGCTATGGAAAGTTGGAAACCAGGAGAGTAGAGCAGAAAGGGAGCATTATTCCCACTGAAGTCTTTCTAGGGAACAGCATAATATAAAAAAGCCTTCTCATTCTTCTTCTTAAAGGAATATACACCAAACCTTTTGGGGAGATTGGCCCGTCGGTTAACTTTACCTGTTAAGTGATGAGAAAATAGACGCCAAAATCATCCATATGTCCCTGGTACATTGTTTGAGTTGGTGCTCCATGCTAACTCTTTAGCATACACAATGTTGAGTGATAGTAGGCGACTAGCATTATCTCAAAAGTGAGAAATGACAACTTGTAGCAGCTGTAAAGCTAATGGTAATTAATGTTAAATGATATGCAGCTAAGTCTGGCAGTTTGTGCAGGAGATTAGTAAACACAAAACATGATAAAATAACTGTTTAAACTACCAGGGACTACTTTCTCTGTTTTCATAGGAAGTGAAGGTGGTGGGTGACGGGAGACTGTGTACAGCTAAAAATCACTGGGCAGCAGATGAATATGTGGTTGCTCACCTGAAATAGTTCCAAAAATAAGCCTGACATCAGCTATATTCAGTTGGTGGTATTTGAATTTTAAAATGTATGAATCTGCAGGCAGTATAATAAAAAACTAAAAGGTCTAAATGCTAAAGTGTTAGCATGGAGCACTGGAGTGAATGATCTACCGGGGACACATGGATGATTTTGATGTCTATGTTGTCATCATGTAACAGGTAAACTGACCAACAGGCGAATCTGCCAAAAATTTGGTGTATTCCTTCAATCTACAGGTCAAAGCTCAAAATGTGTTATACAAGGTCCCCACGACTCCTTGAAATCCTTGAAGGTTTGTGAATTTGAGAAAAAAAAATCAAGGCCTTGAAAGTTTTTGAAAATAGACGTAAATAGACATGGGTCATTGAAAGTGCTTGAATTTATATATTTGTGTTAGAGAAAGGAAGAGACCACATAGTCTGCCATCACCGTAACACAGCACAGTTGAGAAGTGTTCACACATTCAAGCCTCTCTCTCTTTTTAATTGTTGTCTGTGAGCTTCTGTAAAGCCTGCTAGTTCTCATTATAAAAATTCTCAGTGTTGTAACAGTAATTAACCTTGATCCGTGTCTCAAACTATGCCGTGTTGGGTCCTTGAATTTGAGGGAATTGCGCCTGGAAAGTCCTTGAAAAGTCCTTGAATTTGATGTTTAAGAAGGTGTGGGAACCCTGGTTATAGTAGGCCTGCTAATTTTGTGTCTACACATGTCATCAGCATTTTAATTTGTCTGGGTAACAGGGTAAGACTAGATCAGGGTTAGCCAACATGGTGCCCGCGAGCGCCTGGTCGCCCGCAGGGAGCCAGTGAGTCGCCCGCAGGGCACGTTCTAAAAATAGCATGAGTCACCGGTAGAGCTCGGTCTAAAAATAGCCTAAATTGTCTTTTTTTTTTTTTTTTTTTCAATAACACTTGCATGAATGTAGAAAATAACTAGTTTAACATTGCATATAACATTTTAAAAACATACATTTATTATGTATGTATAATTTATACCCCGTCTGGGGTCAAAGTTTAGCTTGACGTTACGTCGCGCGTCACCTCTTCTCACCTTCTCACTCGTTGATTCTATGCCAGCTAGCTACGATGATGAGCTAACTAAGTTAGGCTATTAACGGCGTGAACAATGGCAGAAAAGCGGAAGAAAAAAACATACCACTTTCACGAGCAGTGGGAGGAAGAGTTCTTCTTCACAACAGTGAAAGAAAAGAGTGTATGTCTCATTTGTGGGGCGACTGTGGCGACGGCGAAGCGACACAACATAGAGAGGCACTTCAGTACATGCCACAAGAACTTCAATGCTAGCTACCCGCCAGGTAGCTCATTATGGGTAGAAAAAGCCCGTGAGTTAAAGGCAGCTTTGGGCAAACAGCAATCTTTTTTCACCAGGCCGGTGAAAAAGTCCCAAGCAGCAACGGAAGCTTTGTTTAGAGCTGCACATTTTTTGACAAAGAACAAGAAACCTTTTTCGGATGGCGATGTACTGAAAGGAGCAATGACAGTGATCGCAAACACCTTGTTCAAAGACGAGAAGAATGGGCCCGAAGTCATCTCCGCTCTCTCCGACGTCCAATTGGGGGCAAGTACAATCGCCAGAAGAGTGTCAGCTATGTCCGAGAACTTGACAGAGCAGCTGGACTGAGATCTGAGTACGTGCAGGTGGTTTAGCATCCAGTGCGACGAGTCAGTGGACACCAGCAGTACGGCGCAGCTGATGGTGTTTGTACGAATGGTATTCCATGATTTATCCACGAAAGAGGAACTCCTGACACTACTGCCCCTGAAGACAACAACAAGGGGGGTTGATATCTACGACGTGGTGAAGGGGTATTTCGTGGAGAAAAAGGTACCGTTGGAAAAGCTGGTGTCTGTGACAACAGACGGTGCCCCCGCGATGACCGGCCGTCACACAGGCTTCGTCGCGCAATACAAAGGTGACCCAGATTTCCCCAAATTTCTACATTACCACTGCATCATTCACCAGCAGGCGATATGTGCAAAAGTGATGGGCTTTGATCACATAATGACTCCGGTCATAAAGATCATAAACAGCATCCGCGCCAAAGCTAAACAACACAGGTCATTCAAGGTTCTGTTGGAGGAGCTGTCAGCTGAATATGGTGACCTGTTACTACACACTGAAATCCGATGGCTCAGCAGGGGAAGGGTTTTGCAGCGTTTTTTATCACTTTTGGGTGAAATCAAAGAGTTCATGGAATCCAGAGGGGAGGACGCCTCGCTGCTTCAGGACACTGAGTGGATACTAGACCTTGCATTTCTAATGGACATCACTGGGAAACTGAACCATTTGAACTGTGAACTGCAAGGCAAAGGTAAGACTGTCTCTGACATGATCAGTGCTGTAAACGCATTTAAAGCCAAGATGAACATTTTCTCTGTGCATTTACAGAGAAAGAAATTGCTGCACTTTCCCTCTGTGCAGTCAGTGCTGAATGACAATGCTTCTGCATCTGGGGCCTTGGACAGGGCTGCAGAAAAGTACTCTCAACTCATAAATAGACTTGGGCAAGAGTTCGAAGACAGGTTCTGTGACTTTGATAAGCTGGAGCCATGTGTGTCATTCATTTCAAATCCTTTCATGCAAGTGGACATGACATGCATTGCTGAGCAACTAAGTGCAGCATTCAACTTGGATGCTGGTGAGGTAGAGATGGAAATTCTCACGTTGCAAAGTGACATTCACCTCAAAGCCCACCAGGGCTCGCCAAACTTTTGGTGCCTTGTGGACCCAGAAAAGTACAAAGGTGTATTCACAGCAGCTATGAAAGTTGCCTGTCTTTTTGGTTCAACCTATCTGTGTGAATCAGCCTTTTCTGATATGAACTTCATTAAGAACAAACACAGAACACGCCTTACTGATGCACATCTAGAAGACTCAATCAGAGTTGCAGTGTCAAGTTATATCCCTGATTACAATGCACTTGTGAACAGTATGCAATGCCAAGCTTCCCACTAAAAGACCTTTACAGCTAACTCTGTCTGTCTGCCATTTGGTAGTGTACAGTGGGTTTATCAGAGCTTATTCACTGAAAAACACGGTTGATGAGAGCAGTGAAAGTGAAATGTTTGTGTTATGTGTGAGAATATGGGAAAAAAACTATGCCATGTCTGAATTATTTCAATCTAATTGTTGAGATTAACAGAGAAATCATTAAACTTGCATGTTTAAATATATATATCTGTGTTTTCCTATGATCACTTGGTAAAACATTATTAATAATGATTGTGAGGAATCATTAACAGTAATTAGTGAACATAGACAGACAGTCTCCTAATATATGTAACCTATTAAATGCATAATATTCATTATTTAAAGGTAAACTGAGCAAATTTATATTATTCGGGAAGATTATATCAAACAAGTAGCCCTCCATATTACTCTCTACCGTTCAGGTAGCTCTCAGTCTCAAAAAGGTTGGTGACCCCTGGACTAGATTCTTCATTTTGAGTGAAGAGTGTGGCCTCTGTCTCCCTCTGCTGGTTAGAACCGGGACTACATGTTTGTCAGCTGTCTTAGCAGCAGTCTTTCTCGCCCCTCTTCCATGTCCACGTTCTTTCTCGCACAGCATTATGGGTACATATTGTTGTCAGCCTAGAAAGGTATAGCTGCTTGTTGCAACATCAGGTTATTTGCCAAGAAGATTGCACAGATTACCTCTGGGATCATAATTGCTTTCCCAAAATCAAAGAGGGAGAGGGTAGCTGCATGGCAGCTTCACCCTTTTCATACCTTTTTGATGGCGGACTGTTCTAGCTGTGGGAGAAACACTTCAGGTGGGCAGGAAAATTTAGTTTTTTGGTTTATTCATGACAATAACGATACTCAATCGCAGAATATCAGAGGCACATGTACTGAAAACAGCTTGAACCAAAGAACTTAACCAGTATGACCAATAGCTGAGTGACTAGTTGGCTGTTTCTGTTATGTCTTTACATATTGATAGTACTAATACATTACAGCCGGAGTCTCTGGTAGTCAGAAGTGGGATACAGACTTGTCAGCCACCCTCCTAATCTCACTGCTTTCCAGTCTTATCTCTCCACACTTCAAGTCACTTTGTTCTAGTGTTGTGCCAGCAGTAAACTCTCCTGTAGTAACATGAAGTCTTGCAGTTCTCTGTCGCCCTTGAGAAATGGCAAGAGATCAGCTTCTCCACCCCCAGCACTTATCATCTCTCTCTCTCTCTCTCTCTCTCTCTCTCTCTCTCTCTCTCTCTCTCTCTCTCTCTCTCTCTCTGGAGTCTCTCTCAGGTGGCCCTGCTGGACGTAGATATCTGTGGTCCATCCATTCCTAGGATCATGGGCATGGAGGGAGAACAGGTAAGCAGTCCCAAAATAGTTACGACCACTCCCAAAATAATTTAGAGCAATACATTTATTTCTATTTATTTGTTTATTACCTTCAATTTAAAGGCCCAATCTGAAATTCCTGTGCCTGAATTAGTAATGGTTATAATGTCTTCCCTTCTCCATAGTGCTGTGTGTAATTCTTACATCCCATCATAAATGCAGTTCTATTTTAAAACAAGGTTCACAATCAGTACAAATGTGAAAATATAGTTGTACACTAGAACTAACTAGAACTGTAACTGTTGATCTGCTGCTACATATTCATAGTCATTCTTGCTTTGTATCCAGACCTGAAATAATCTCATCTGCAACTGCAAGTGTTTTGACTTTTGACTTTTTTTGGCTTTGACATTGTCTTCTGCTGTCTTCTCCATAGGTTCACCAGAGTGGGTCAGGCTGGTCTCCTGTGGTGAGTCTGACTGGAAATATTCATTTTAAACAGCGTTGTTAGCTTTAGTTTTTAATGTTTGTCTCTCTAAAAGATTCCCATGAAAGGTAAAGTCATAAAGTAAGTGTGTGTGTGTGTGTGTGTGTGTGTGTGTGTGCTCGTTCCAGTATGTGGAGGACAACCTGGCAGTCATGTCTATTGGCTTCCTACTTAGCAGCCCTGACGACGCCGTCATCTGGAGAGGACCCAAGAAGAACGGTATGTGTGTGTGTGTGTTTATACAATGTTCGTTTCACATTTTCCAAATTCCATACCACTGTAACCCCTGCTTGTGTGTATCTCCAATCAGGGATGATCAAGCAGTTCTTGAGGGATGTTGATTGGGGGGAGCTGGATTACCTCATCGTGGACACGCCCCCTGGCACCTCCGACGAGCACCTGTCAATCGTCCAGTACCTAAGCTCTGCCCGCATCGACGGCGCCGTCATCATCACCACACCGCAGGTAACATGCACACACAAACACACACACACACATTTATGTAACAATTACTGCTGCATGACTACTTGTGATGGCTAAAACTAAAACCACTAAATTATTTTAACTTTAAAGGAAAATTCCACTCTTTGATTCTCTTACGCTGTTATATCATCAACCTGTGATGTTCAATGCATTCCAGGAGTTATTTTGTGATGAAGTGTTGTGATTTACCATTTACCCTCCACTTGCCTTGTCTACTTCTACATAAATTAGTGATTTCCTACATTTCCCAGAATGCCTTTCGACAACCCCCAGAGAACTTGCCTCGGCTTGTTGCATTCAGCCGTTGGTTTTACGTGTAGGTGGAGAGAGCAATAACGATAGTGACAGTAGTAGCAATAGCGAGAGTTGCCAGTTGAGAGAAAGTGAGAGTTGCACCCTTTACACCTCTACACCCATTACATTAAGGCCTATTGAAGCTACTGTTGGTGGAGAAACTGCTTGAGATAATTCCAGTGCAGCTGCAATGGAGCTTGATAGCAGAATGTTTTTCAGTTTTCTAAAACATCAGCGGTGTGTTTTGGTGTCAGTCCCTCACAATCAAAGAGCGAGGGCTTCTTTCTAGAGCCACCATTTTGCACCAAGAGACATTCAACAATTATACAGGGAGAAATCCATCGTAGAAGAAGAGAGAGACCAATTTCTCCACTGACTGTAGCCACAATAGACCAGAATGCAATGCAGCCAAAAGACATGTGATTTGAGTAAGGGGTGCAGCTTTTTCTCAACTGGAAACGCTTGCTCTGCTATCACCATCACTCTCTCCACCTGCACATATAACCCACAGCTGAATGCAACAAGTTCACGCCTGTTCTCTGGGGGTTGTCAAAAGGCATTCTGGGAAACGTAGGAAATCACTAACTGAAGTAGAAGTTACACCAAAAAAGTAAATCATCAGGTTAATCATTTTAGCCATAATCCTGCGTCTCTAGTTTCTCTCTTGCCTTTCCTACTGTTAGTAAAGAAAACATATGTGTAGGAGTAGACTGTCTACTCTCCTTTAATCTAAAAATATACATATTTATATACAAAATATACATGCTCCAGTGACTTGCTTTTGGTTAAGTCTTCAGAGACTTCAATTTGGAGTCTCACCCTCCCTTGTTATTTATTCTTTAATGAGACATCTGTCTCATAATCCATTCTGTCTGAGTAGCCTATTGTATGGCAACCAATAGAGGATGCTATTATACCATTAAAACAATAAATCACTACTAAACCACAGTGATAAGCAGACTGTTATGACGCCCTATAAAATTATATAACGCAATGTTTACACACATAGCACACACACACACACACACTAAAACACTGTCAGCCTTTCATTGTAGACTGTATACCGTGTTTCTGACCTGGTTTTACAAGGAACATTTATGGTTGCTTCATGTAAAAAGGACACACACCATAAAGTTTGGTGTGTGTGTGTGTGTGTGTGTGTGTGTGTGTGTGTGTTTTTACCATAACAGTCACCAAAACAATAGCCACCACAGTTCTTAATCAAACCAACTCTGTTACCATATTACAGTGTCATTTGGACTTTGACACACGCGCACACACACACACACACACACACACACACACACAGTTACTCTCTCTCTCTCATACTTACACATATACACCCACATAATCATACACACATAAAGACACTGCTCCAGTAGTCCTGCTGCCTGACCTAAATGCAGATTGTGATGGAATGCAGAATGTATTTAGAGAGCTTTCAGGTGATGTAATACACCCTTTGGCAGCCATATTGCATTTCTAAACATATTACTTGGCTCTGAGTAGCTGAGCAGAGTAGCTTAAATTTGCAAACAAATCTACCTTATCACACTATTTACTTTTACTTATAACATTACTCAATTGACTACCCACACCGCAGGTATCTCTGTTTTTCTTGCCCAGTTATATATTTAGGCCCGGATCTACTAACATGACGCAATTCCCGGCGCAGTTGCGGGTACAATTGGTACCGCCAGCGCAAGGTATTTACTAAAGTAGGGCACACAAATGAGTGGAGGCGCAGATAATTAATTAGAATTGCGACTGTGCTAATACAAGGGCCAAGCAATGCGCACAATAGCCCATTAGTGGCAACATAATGATGGGGAAAAGAAGCGCAAATGTCTCTCCAGTGGAGCTGGAAGTGTTGGTGGCAGAGAAAACACCGAAGAGCTGTTTTACCTGCACGTAAAAAGTCACTCTGGAACAACGATAAAGTGAATGCAGTTGGGCACCACAAGCGCGATTTAGTGGAGGTAAAAAGCGCTGGTATGATACTTACGTGCTGGAAAATGCTTACCATAAATACAGCCAAAGAGGAGCCTTAACTCCCTATAGGAGCAAGTGCAGGAGAGCCTGGCTGAGACTCAGGTGCCAGGTGTGGGAGAGATGGAGACCTGGTGAAGGTATGGTTATATATAGCTGGAGAAGCCGCGCACACACCTCTCCACTGTAGTGACAGTTATTACGCACACATGTTTTAGCTGCATTGTTTTCATCAAGGCAATGTCGTGGAGATATTGGCTCATAATAAGTGTCAGCAAATCCAGAGAAGAGCCTGCGACTTTTCTTTTTTGTATATTTAGGTAATAGTCTGCATGTTGTCTGCCAGTGAGGCTTAAATTGTACATTTTTAAGTCAGCATACTTGTTTAAACCCTGCGATCTAATGACTGCATGTTATGCTGTGTAGATGACTGTGTCACTTTGATCTTGGAGCCGGTTCCAGAGACAGTTTGGGCAGAGCTATCCTATGCGCAAAATGATAAGACATGCTTTTCCTAGGTCTTAATTTCCGTGCGCAATCAGCAGGTGTTAACGGCCACCGCCTTCTGATAAATCACGTCCAGTGCCAATTTCCATAAATCCCTCCCTTTATTTTGCGCCTCAGCCTTGGAACACCCACAAATGCATATGCAATTAGACCAAACCGCAAAAAATGGCGCACACAGATCAACCCATGATTTCAGACGCAAATGCCCTGTGCGCTGGCTTAGTAGATCAGAAAACAAGGTTTTAGCACCCACAATGCGATTTGCACTGGCGCAAACCTTTAGTAGATCCGGGCCTTAGCCATTATTTGCACACAGACAATTAACCAATGGATCTCCGTGATGGTGTACATACAGTATATGTACACCATATGTATATGTATGTGTCCTGCACTGTCCCCTTCACTGAATGTGTCACCCTGTTGACCCTGTACTATGTGTGCCAGTATGTAGTAGTGTTACTCTTTTAGTCATCGATTAGGGATGTTAATGATTAATCGACGATTGATTAATCACCGTTTATAATTTGATCGATCAAGCATATATTAATGGATAATGTACGTTATGTGCTATTTCTCATTTTTTTTCGGAAATGACTTACCGCCACAAGGGCGCAATTTAACTTTCACCGCCTATATATGGAAGAAGAAAGCCAAGCAAGCGGGCGGAAGCATTACACCCGAAAAGACAACAGTGTTCATTGTAAACATTGTAATACAAAGTTGAAATACAGCACCTCTACAAGCACAATGAAAGAGACTGCATTCCCCCGGCTGGCGAAGTTGGTGCGACACCCGACCCGGGACAGCTGTTCCCCCGGAGCGAGTGTTTCAGCGGATGGACTGACTGTCACCAGGCTGCGCACTGGACTCATCCCTGACCACGTAGATACGCTCTTATTCTTAAATAAACCAGTAGATTGTCGTGCCATTGTTTCCAATACATAAACAGTTAATCAATGTATAGAAATTGATCTAAATCGCTCTGTAATGCGTCTAATGTGCGCATCACGTCATGTCTGTCATTTGGCGATGCAGTAGCTCTGTACTCAACCTGACAGTCCGTCTCCCGTTCTGAAAACGTTCGTAAAAAAATATAAAATTTCACAATTTCTCCGACCTCGCATGTGTTGAAATGGTAAAAAGTAACTTGATACTTTTCAATCAGACAATTCTAACGCTGCTCAACACTCAGAAAGTTAACATGAGTGCAGTGCAGAGACTTCATTGCATATTCCGCCAGTTGGGTTCCGTTGGACACAATGTAAAGACAATTTAAAGTAATTAACCCTAAAGAAAGTACATTTTCAGCCTGTGGGAAACACTGACGTCCGTTGTCGGGAGTCCCGACTCTTTTGAATTATGCTTGGTTGAGTAACTTGTTGAGTAGGCCTAAAGACAGGTGTAAAAACACGCATTTTGTATTTTCTATGTCAAAAGCTGTTTTTTACATAATGATTAATTGATTAATTGGTCATTAACGTGACCGACGATCGATTAAGGAAATTTCAGAAAATTTGCTTCCCTATCGTCGATATAGCCCTTTTCTAAGGGTGCTCCGATCGATCGGCCACCGATCGTTATCGGCCGATATTCGTTCTAAATAGTTTGATCGGTGGTAAAATAAAGGCCGATCAGAAGCGCCGATCAGATGACGCAAAACACGCGAGACAATTTCTCTACGTGCCGCTAAAATGGCTTCACCGGTCTGGCAGTTCTACCAGGTGTCTGAAAAAGACAATAAATTTGCAAAAATGTTAGGGAGAGACGAGTTGGGAAGAGATCCAAACAGAAGTAGTCTCTGTGCGGTCTCTCTCTCTCTCACCGGACCCGTCTGTTCGCCTCCCATTGCACACGCGGGCGTGAGGGATATTTTTTTTTCCATGCCAAGAAGACGACTGGCTGAATTCCCAAAAAGAAGAACTAAGGGTTATTAACGTTATTCGGAATACAGCTGGGTTTCCGAGACTAGCAGATTAGCTGTATATAGGCTACTGTAGGTGCTAGTCAGTATCCACTGAGTGGACTGAAAACATTAATATTTACTTTTTAACTCTGACTCTGAATGTTTGCTCCCTCAATCCAGATTAATATTGAAAAATATTTTGTTATGTTGCAGTTTTTATAGTCTCTAAAGTTGGAGTAAATTGATAAAGGCCCTGTGTTTTCCGTCTATTGGAATTGATTTTTGTTGCCTCAGTAGGCCTATATATAATTTATTGTTATAACTTGGTGTGTTGTGCACATTTAGCTTTTATTCTAACTTTAATTTTATTTATTTTATTCCACAGGAAAGCTATATTTGTTAAGATCTAAGCTGCTCCCAATAACCAAGTGTAGGCTGCTATGGTTTAAGTTGTGTCTCTAAGAGAGAGAGTGGAATATGTTGCACGTTGCCTGCCAATAAACAGTTGTCAATTCATGATACTTTCTCATCTCTTAATTTTAATACTTAATATACAATGTTGTTAAGAATAGTTAAATAAATAAATAATGCTACACGATGAATAGAAGGCTTCAAATAGACCCCGTGATCGGTGATGGGTGATCGGTATCGGCCGATACTGCTTCCAGCGATTGGTGATCGGCCCCAAAAATCCTGATCAGAGCACCCTTACCCTTTATCAGTGTGACCAAGACATTTCTGTGACCACACTCTTACTGCAGACCTTAGCTGACCCACGCTGTTACAATAGACTGGTGAGGTCTAACAGCAGTGGAATCACTTCCTCATTCCCACTGCTCTCACTAACCACCGACTTACACACACACACACACACACGCACACACACAGTGGGAATTACCCATCTATGGGCCTGTTTTTTGTTTATTTATCTAGAGAAGCATTCTCTTTCTCAACAGTGCCTCACATTTATACAGTTTCACACAGTAGTTGTTGCGGGAGGCGATAATTGATTCATGCTCATCCTTCTCTTGCTCTCTTTTCACCAAAGTCTCTTCTTTCCTTTCTCCCTCTCTCTCGCCTTCTCTGGTATCTTCTGTCCCTCGCTCCTCTCTCTCTTTCTCTTTGTCTTTCTCTTTCTCTCTTTCTATTTCTGTTTGTCTCTATCCCTCTTTCTAGGAGGTATCGTTGCAGGATGTGCGTAAGGAGATCAGGTTCTGTCAGAAGGTCAAGGTGCCAATCATCGGAGTGGTGGAGAACATGAGCGGCTTCGTCTGTCCTAAATGCAAGGTCATTCACAGCTGCACATGTGCAAAGCAAGTGCATCATATGAAACAATATCTGCTCAACAAATTATAACATATCATTTCAACACATTAAAACACAAGCATGTACAAGCTATCTACAAGCATGATGCATGTAGATACACTCCCAGACACACATATACACTCACACATGTACTGTACGTTCGCTGGGGTGTCGCTAATGCAGGATAAAAAATATGTATATAAACTTGGGGTATAAATATCATTCTAGAGGGAAATGCTAATATGCTATGGTTCCACTTTGTAGTTATTGTAGTCCTTCCGAGTGACACTGAGCTCCCTGGCACCGTTTTCTCCAATGAACAGTTCCCCTCCACACTGATTTTCTGATTGTGGAAAAACGGTAGTGATTAACACAATTCATTGTGTTTTCATTGTGTGATTCATTTTTCTGCCCCACATATTGTCACATTTTTGTATCGATATATTTAATTTGGATATATCGTTGTTATATCAATTGTTAAATAGAGACATTTTGAACTGAGAATTAAACATTGATTGGTGAACACCTATTCACTGTATAAAGGAAGTTTCTGATGGAGCTCTAAAAACCTGGGCAATGTGCTTGTAGTCCTTTTTTTTCAGTTTAATCAGAGAATTTGAACCACAGGATCTATTTAACTGCGGCATGTAAATGCAATGTTCTCGCCCTGCGCATTCAAAAGCGTACAGCTTTCATTAAAGAGGTGTGATCATTACCTCTTCTATGTGTGAGTTTTCCAAGCGACGTGAGGCAGCTAACCGAGTTCCAAAGAGGCCAAATTGTTGCAGGTGCGTCAGTCACAAAAATTGCGAAATCAGTAAAGAGGAACAAATTAAAGCAGCTGATCAGCAGCGATAGCATAACACTACAACCACAAAAATGACCACAGAGTTGAATGAACATGTCTGACACATTCTCAAGAAAAACTGCACAGTTTAGGACTTATGTGACAGCAGCTCAAGGAGGGCTGAAGCAGTTCTTAGGGGCCCGACTCCTTGTTACCAACTGGATATTCATATATTGTTCAGTGTTTCTGTTGTTTTACCCCTGTGATCACTGGCTGGCAGCACTGAACAAATACTGGGGGTTGCGCTGGTTGTTGCTAAGTGACTATTGCAAACCAGTGATAAGCATCGCTTTATTTTGCTAAAATGTAAAATATTTTTATCTTCTAGCACTAAAAATGCGCTAAGCTGTCAGCGGCGCTATCAGGAACATGCAACAGCGTGTCCTTTCCATTCAGAATTGGGTCGAAACACAAGCTAGCAAAGTGAAGAGAGGTTCCTGGTGGACACGAAGCCTAAGAGAGAGTGCCCAACACGCAAACTCTCACACAAATGAGGAAACGGTACAGTCTCATTCTCACTCGCGTACACACCCAGATTACACATCTCTGTCTTGCCTTTATTTTTATCTCTGTTTTTTCCCCTCATTCGTTATCTTTGTCCTCTAAGATGAAATTGGGAGAGGACTCTGGGCCATATGGTGGCCAAGACAGCCCATCGCGCTGCAAATTCCGAAACGCACTGCGAATTGAGAAAATGTATACGTCAACTGGACAACACATGCGCTACATTTTAGGAACGCGCCGCGAGGTCGCAGACATGATGCAAGCTCAGAAAACATATGCAAATACAGAAATGCTGCAAATAGTCACGACAAAATGGAAGTGAGCCACAACACAACGGATGTGTTTCCGGAGGACACTTAAACTGCTACTGTCCAGTTGTAGTTCTGTGAAGCTCAATGGATAGAGAACGGTGCTGACACCATCCGAGTTAGGGGCTACAAATACTAAAAATGCCTGCACTCATGGTACTGTAGGGTGCTTTGGATAGAGTCCAAGAAATTAGATAGTGTTGACCAAATGGTGTTAAATACGTGTCCATTCTCTCTCTCTCTGGCTCTCTGGCTCTCTCTCTCTCTCTCTCTCTCTCTCTCTCTCTCTCTCTCTCTCTCTCTCTCTCTCTCTCTGGCTCTCTCTCTCTCTCTCTCTCGTCAGACATACTGCGACAGCTTTTAAATTTGAAGTACTGTTTTCCCCAAATCTCAAAGTAATACGCAAACCGTAAGCGCACCTTTCCCCACTGCACAGTAAAGGCTGCTTAAAACTGAAAACCCTCCTTCTCCCTTTTCTCTTATAGAACACGTCAGAGATCTTCCCTCCCACCAGCGGGGGCGCTGAGCGGATGTGTATGGATCTAGATCTGCCTCTGCTGGGGAAGATACCTCTGGACCCCCGGATAGGACGCAGCTGTGATGAGGGGAGGTCTTTCTTCAACGAAGTGCCCGACTCCCCTGCTACCAAAGTCTACCACAGTATTGTGCAGAGTGAGTGTGGATGCAGAAATACATATACACAACACACGCATGCACACAAACACACACTGGCATCTCCGGTGCTCATAAATATACAGGTGACAGAGGTAGGATGTTAATCTGAGTTCTCTTAGACTGCTGCTTTTTTAGATGCAAAACGCACTTATTCTTTTCTGATTAGGATTCCTGTTTTCCTACCTTTGCCTCCACTGATAGACCTTGAAAATCTGATGTAATTTAGGGTGTCAGCCTTGCCCAAATATGGACTTCCGGATCCAAAAACGATTTCTCTATGGGTAGAATGAATGGGGTTTTCACATCAGTCTCATGTCTCTTTAAAGGCACGGCCACATTTGCACCAACCTACACAGAGATTTGTTTCGCTTCCTGTTGACGTCAATTGAAAACTATGCGAAGGACGGATAAAAACAACAAGTGTCATTTATTATAGAAACCATGGTAGCTATATTCTAGTGATCTCTTCCACTACAAGTTTGAAATGCCACCCAACACAAAGCATAACGTCACATCCTTTTTTGTTGCGATTGGGCGAATGTATGTGTGACTGCCCCTTAATGGCACTCAGGAAGAGTAGGAATCCCACCAGCAGGTGACGCAAATTACATGTGCGCCAGTGTTAGCTAGTTATTCAATGGACCCAGTGCCATTAGAGAGACAAATGTATGTAGTTAAAAAAAGTTTCAAAAGCCTACCATAGCACAGACAGGACGATTATGTGAAAACCTCATTCACTTTCCTCATAGAGAAATCTTGTTAGATTCGGAAGTGCGTACGTGGGCAACACTGACACCCAAAATGACGACACCACTTACGAAGTCTGTTCCCACTCGGGTTGTCTGTATCACATTCTTGAGTATGGGAGTGAAACACACACACACACACGCCCACAAACATAGCTACACGCACACACACACACATACAGACAAACACATTTTCCAGTTTTTCTATTGTTTTTGATGACTGCGTGTTTTCGTTGACGGTCTAATTCCTGATTAAAGTGAATGAAAGAAGAAGTGATGATTTGATAAATGGGAAGCAGTCAACTAAAGGGGAAGAAGAGAGTTGTATAGAAATTAAAAACCCTACCTACTGTATTTAATTAAAGTTTAGGAATCAGACGTGGTTTGTGTCGCAGACAGTGATTCACTCGTGCGCTCTTGAAGACAGTGAATTGAAAGTGAACACACACACACACACAAACACACTCAGACCTTTAGCAACAGAGACATATTTGTTCGTTTGTGTGTTTGGATTCCCTAAATTAGTTAAAAGTGGAAAGAACTGTGTGGTTGAAGTGAAGACGTCTGGTGCACTTCCTACTCGTCATCGCTTTCATCATCATCCTGATCATCTTCATCATAACTACCGTTATCATCATCATCATACTCCTCTCCTCTCTCCTTCACCAGGTGTCCAGGACTACTGTCTCAACCGTGAGACAGAGGAGCAGAGCCCCACCTGAAGCTGCTGTGACGGTGGCCATATTGGGCCAGAACACAGGGACAGATCACATGATGAGGGGCAGGTAGATTCATTAGGATTCTGATTATAAACTAATGATAAATAAATCGCGCACAGTACTGCAAACTACATAACGTAGCCCCTTAACAGTGATATAGCAACATGTACCAAAGCTTGACAATAAATTGTCTCACCAACTTCATTATAATGCATTGCATACAGTCACATGGCTGTCACTTCTATTAACTGCAACCTAAAGAGGGATGGAAATGAAACCAGTCCAAAAAAAATACCCAAACCACCACTGCTCCATAAAATAATAGGGGAAACACTGTCACATGTGACATGAAATTGTTTCTATACTTAGTTACTCAGATAAATACACTCATATAATCCCTGAGGGGTAATTGATATGGCAGGCGGTTTGAAACATTTACATCAGTGTTTCTTAAACTATGGGTGGGCACCCAAAACGGGTCCCAGGCTCACCTCAAGGACCCTTTGTGGGTCCCTGGACCCCAGTTTGGGAGCCACTGCTCTACACTTCCCCTGGTTGCAGACAATAAATAGTAAGCAGGGTCAGAAAGTAATATGCTGGGACTTTAACCCATGCAGGATACCAATTGATCAAATCCTCTAAATACATGGTCAGTCAATGGCAAATGTATTGAAATTGGACTTTTCATTTGATGTTGCTTCATCAGTGAGCGTAATCATTCCACATTTGAAAGGAAAGTACCCATGTACCCAGATGTTCACCTCGTGAACCATCTAGATGGTTCGCAGGTTGTTTTTTTCAGCTCATGTCTAGGGAATTGAAATGTAATCTAAGATCTAGATGGCTTGTGTTTTAATGTGTTGTAATGATTTGTTATAATTTGTTGAGAAGATATTGTTTCATATGATGCACTTGCTTTGACTCATTAATAAAAATAAATTATCACTAAACCTGAAATGGCAGCCCAGGCTTTGACAATCAAAATAACCAAGGCTTTTATTTCATCTGCACATTGATCTAAGATGCCACGAGTGAACTCTATACACACATACATACACACACACACACACACACACACACACACACACACAGTGTATCTGCATCTTTTGTCTCAACTTTGAAACCTATTCTAGTTCCATACAGTTTTGCCAGCAGATTAGAATGATAAATATGGCTGCGTGGAGCATTTTTTGACAGTTACATTAGATCAGCAGTTTGATTACAGGCAGTACGAACACTATTTTCCACAAGGTCTTTACTCCGAAGTCTTTATTTCGTAACATATCACTATCATAGTTTTGTGTGTGTGTCTGTCTGCGTGCGTGTGCGTGTGTGTGTGTACATTGACGTACATTATCGTGGTTCCTCTAGGGTTCACTGAAAAACACATGTGAAACTCCATCTGCATCCTGCTAACAGAACAACAATAACAGCACACACACACAAACACACACAGACAGTGGGTTTCACACATATCCTGCATTTCCCCAAGGGGATCAATAAGGTTCTATCTTGTCCCATACACTGTAGTTTTTCTTTTATGGTAGTGTTGGTAGCAGTGCTTTAAATTATAGTCAGACTTCAAACCCATACTTCCTAGAAATCACCTCTTGTTTTACATTTTACATTTTTAGCATTTCATTGACACTCTTATCCATAGCAAAATACTATGACTGCACCAGTAAAATAAATATACCCTTGACTCAAATCAGCACCTTTTTTGCAACCAGGCCTTAAAGTAGTTACTGTGAGATAAACCAAGGATGTACACTGGGTTCCTCTCTCACTAACCTGGTTGTTCGTTACACTTTTCTGATAACTTTATTCTTTTCGTTATACTTTTCTGTCATTATACGTTCTTCTAAAAATACTTCGAATTCGCCACATTGCAGCCTGTTAGCCCCGTTGCAGAAATTGGTTCAACCCAAAGTTTCCCATCCATCATCAGCTTAACAGATACCATCTACTGTAAATCTGATGTTACAATGCAACAGGTGTAGCAGGAGTCATGATAAGTAGGAACTGAAGCATGGCCGTGGAGCATGTATGAAAGAATTTCTAGCATCTAGGTCGTTTTTTTAGTGAAACCAGATCCAAACCCTGAAATAGGAGACGATAGAGTAGCCTTATTTGCATATTATGGTGACACCGGTTTGCACACTTGTATTTCTGAGAAAAGGAAAAGAGAGTGCGCATGTGGGCATCCATGATTGATTATGTGTGACTTGGTGTTTATGTGTGTGATTTTGTACACCAGTAAGCATATTTTAATCATGAGTGAATTGGTAGGGAGTGCTGGGTGGAGATTTCTTTTGTTTTGGTTAATGAACAAATGTACTTCCTCCATCAAGACCTTCTGTTAAAGAAAGTCCCTAAATCACTCAGACAGACAGACTAGTAGAACCTGATTTTAACAGGAAGGAAATTACTGATTCATTCTTTTGGGATGCTGTGAGAGACTTTTCTCAGAAAGGGTGAATTTCTCAGAAAGGTATTGCCAAAATACTGCCATCAACAGAATCATGAATAACTTATAAGGATACTATATCACTGCATTGGATATGTTTTTCTCAGTGTTGTACAAGCGAGTGTGCTGTGTGAGTGCTGCACTCCTGAGGATATTGTCCAAAGTTAAAGTGTGTAGTGTGTGTACTTTTACATGTATTGCATACAATGTGTAGGAATGAAATAGGAAAAGATAGTTTTGTTTTTTTTTAGCTTTATGTATCTACCACCTGCTTAAAACTTTGGATGTGCATCACTATCTCTTCTTAGTGTAACCCTGTACTGTATGTGTACCTCTTAAATGTGTTTATAGGGACATGAGTCTGTGCTTGGATGCACGGTTCATGGTTATGTGTGTTTGTAGCAAGGCTGATGAGCAGTATAAAACTGAAACAGTATTTCCCTGAAATGGACCTCCTATCTAAGCATATAAAAACCTCACTTCCTAATAAAGATGTCTCTGCCTCCGGCTCCTAAAAAGTCACTTGCACAGACACAGTCACACACAAATACTGAAACAATACTTCCAACAGACCTCCCCCTTAATTATATGCACACCTCCCTCCATGTAGAAGCACGCCTCCTGGACTTAAGTCATTCTGTATCCCTTCAAAATACACACACAAACCATCACCACCGCTGGCTGTCTCCTTTTGCCAGACCTCCAAGCCCAGGAGGTGGAAGTAGTAGCCATGGCCCAGTTCGAGGAGGTTCTGGGCAGGGTGCGGCTGGCTCTGACCTGGGCCTCTCCTACTGAGATCCAAGCTCTGCTGGAGGGTCTGGTGGAGGAACAGGTCATCTCCGAGGACTACGGCAAGAGCTTCAGTCTACACTGGCTCACCAAGGGAATTGCATCGACACCGTTTCTGGAACATCAGCTGAGTGAGGCGATTGAGGAGCAGCACCTCACCCAAGGTATTCAATCTAGGGAGACATTTCTTGAACTTCTGCTCAATGAGATGATGAAATGTGGATCAGGAATTCATGAATACTGTGTCAGTGATGGAGTGAAGTCCGGAGAATCCGCAATCGGTGACCACAACCACGGGGCTGAGTCTATATCAACAATGGATGAATGTCAAGGCAAGAAATCTAGGCAAACAATTAACGAACATGGTCTCAATGGTGGAGTGAAGTCTCAAAGGTCAACAACGGGTGACCCAACAGTTTATGATCACCAAGTGAATCACGGAAGGAATCCTAAACCAACACTTCACCAATCGCAACAGAGCCATTGGATGGGGGGGGCGGCGATGGACAAACACCATCTCATTCACAGGATTAAATCTACACCGACGGTACATGACCACCAATGCAATCTCAGGATGGGTGAAGAACTGACAGAACTGGTGAGAAGTCTAGAGCAAAGGGAGATCCCAAGAACAGATGAGGGGAATTTGAGGGAGGAGGAGAAATGGTTAGAGGAAGTAGAGGAGACGGCTAGGAGGATAGCTCTCCCTCTGTGGCAGCACTGGGACAGGGGACAGAGGGTGTTACTGCCCCTAGTGGATTGTATGACTCCTGGCCATACAACAACAGACAACAGGTCAACAGACAATGAAACACAATACCCTATTATTCATATGGACAAGGAAACAGAAATTGCAGGTGCTGGCAGGACACCAGATTCCTATGCTGTCAACAGAGCAACACAAAATGAAAACCACTCCCTTTCTGAAGAAGAAGATGACATTATTGCGATTAGCGCTGTCTTAATGTGGGATTTCAATGCTGACCACGCAGCAACTGACAGCAGTACAGACGATAGGGCAGATGACAATACCTCACCGTTATCCAGCATTAGTATAGAGGACATTTGCGCTCGTCCAGAACACGACAACAGACAGTTTACAGACACAGGCATGACATTGGACCTTAACAAAAACAGAACAACCAACTACAGTACAGACAAAACAAACACCGGAATACCAATGGATGCCCATACCAGCACAGCAACCGACAGCAGCACAGACAAAAAAACAGACTCCATCTGTAAGAGTGCAGAGGTAGACAGCATAGAGATCACAGACCCAGGTTTAACTCTGGATACAGATGGAGCAACTGACACGTCAAAAGCCATCAGCGTCTCTGGGACAAGCGACGGGACAAGAGTTGCATCATCTGCTAAAGACTGTACAGCAGCAGACAGAAACAACAACACAGAAGGACTGGCAGGCAATCTCAGCATCTGCCAGGTTACAGACAGGTCGACAGACACAGCAGAGGACAGTTACCTTCCTTGTTTGACAGCAGACACACAATGCAGCACAGACGCCGGACTCACAGACGACTTAGCACTTTTACTTTCTCCCTGTATGGCAAAAGACGCTCTTGCTAACCCACTAGACCACACATCGTATCCACACACACATCTTTGTATGATCATAGACGACATTGCAGACAGCCTAGACATTGTTGACAGGGCCGCTGATAACACAGCAACTTCCTGCAGCACTGACCAAACGACAGACTCCCATGAGAGTAAAGAGGAAGAGGAGGAAGGGGTGGACACAGATTGGGGTAAGTTGGTCCAAATCCTCACGTCACCCTCTCCTCAGTGACTCATATCCCCTCTCCCACGTCTTCCTCCTCTTCTCCCTCCAATTCTGGAGAGTTTCCTCCCTTTTCACCTTTCTCCTTATTTCTCTTCCTTCTGGTTCTACCACTTCTCTTTTCTGTGATCTGTCTGGTGTAACAGGAATGATGACAGGCCGCTGTGGCTCTGATCCTTTCATTCCTCAGTATTGGTCACTTGTAATGTTGTGGTGATCTAGGAATTGAAGCTTATTGCACTCACTGTAAGTCACCCTGCATATGAGCAACACCGAAATGCTTGAAATGTAAATGAACACTTTTTGCTCATTACTCTTAACTTTCTTGTGCTCTTCAGGGCTTTCTGGCACTCAGCCAACATCTCTTCTCTTTGTACCTTCGATTTTTTTCTTGCTTTCTCACAGTTCTCCGTATTACTTTTCATATCTCCCTATCCGTTTCTCTTTTCACCTCTCTTGGGCAGAGCCCTTGTGTTGTGGTTGGCATGAACAGTGTTTAGGATAATTTAGGCCAATGCTTTGGCAGGGTTCGGCAGTTATCGCATGCCTATCTTTCAGTTTCGTTTTGAGTGTGGAGAGTCCCGGAGTCACAAAATAACTTAACAATACTTAACTTAATAAACAAACAGGTTCCGACCAGAGAGGGAATTTCAGGAATCGCATCCTCCCACCCTGCTGGAATTCTCAACAAATCACAGCAGAGCTTGGCAGGGAGTGTCATTTTCTCCCAAAACTAATCTCTTCGTCTTTTTGCACCTTGTTGCCTACAGAGCGGGTCATTCTGCTTGAACAAAGGCACCCGTACTTTGTCATGTCAAGAACCCCCAGTTAGATGCAGTTTACACCACAGACCCCCATCCCAAAAGAGTTTGCTGCCTGTCTATTAGGTAGGAGGGGGGATGATAGTGCAGTGTTAGACCTCTGATCAGAAAAGTCAATCCATAATAATAAACTTACAGCTAAATAATATGTTGCTGGAACCCCTTGGAACCCTCTCAAGGACTCCTGGGGTCTAGTTTGAGAACCACTGAGCTAGAGGGCCACAGTTTCAAATGAACAAATAGTGATTTCCGTCATACATTACAACGATTTCACAATTTCACTACTCTGCTGGCCTGTATCTGGTTCAAATCGGGGAAATAGGTTCATCATCAACTAGAATGCAAATGGGGGGATTGTCTAACGCCTACACTTGCTCTTGAAGCGTTGATACTATTAATACAAGTTGAGTTGGCTTGGACCCTGGAAAGCCCCACTGAACTACACTGTGGAGGTCTGGCTACTGATGTACATGACACAAGGTTTTGGCAGCAAGACAAGGCCAAACCTGAGCCTATGACAGTTTTCCTTTCTTTTTATGAGCAAAAGCTAGAAGTGATTTATTAAATGCTACACCAAGGAACAAAAATGAATGATCTAAAGAATTGGTCATGTACTGGTCATTCTTTCATATTTTCACCAAGTTCAAAAGCTCTGCCTATCGGTGCGAAATCTGGCTAAATTCCTACAAATAGTGTGTTATATAGTTGGGTGCTCATCATGTTTTGCTAAGTGCCACAGTGTGTTGTCATGTCCCGTTGCAGTGTTAATCAGTGTCCTGCTTGCCAAGTTGGCTGGGGCTGTAATGTGTTATGGTGTTCAGTGCCACTAGGTGATTAAGAATTCCAGTAACCCACATACGCATTTTGCCATAATGTATTTTCTATGTGAAAATTAAGAATGGAATAGAATAGAATTGCTGCGTCACAGAGAAATGGCTTCTCAGGAAAGGGACTCCTATCAAAGTTGTTACATAACTGCAAGAAAATTAACCTTCCCACCACTCCTTCCTTCCCTCCCACCCTCCCTCCCCCGTCCCATTGTCTTCACTTCCCTCCCCCCTTCCTCCATCGTACTCACTCTCTTCTGCCTCTTTTCATCTTGTCTTTCTTTCCCATACGATACTGCTTAAAATACAGTAACAGCGAGTACAAAGTAGGCTACTTTAATATTTACCAAGGGCAATATTCAAGGCAATGTGTGTGTATGAACAAGCGCTTGTGTATGTGTGGGCGTGTATGTGCATGTGTGTCCATGTGTGCATGCATCTCCATTGTGATTGTTGATGAGAAAATAGTTTGTCAGTATGGTATCACCGAGTGAACAAACAGGTATTGATGACATGATAGTGAAGGAATGTGTGTGTGTGTGTGTGTGTGTGTGTGTGTGTCTGTTTGTGTGATTGTGTGGCACCTAATAAGTGAGCTATCAAACTGTCACTGTCACAAGCAGGTAGAGCAGGTACATTCTAATCTAACCAAAACTCACCATGTTTCCCGTTGTCCAGAACAAGGCAGTGTGTATTTGTGTGTGTTTGTGTGTGTGTGTGTGTGTGTGTGTCTGTGTGATGTAACATATGTGCTGGCATGGCACTTAATAAGTGAGCTACCAAACTGGCATTGATAAGCAGGTGAAGCAGGTACTTTCCAGTCTAGCCAAAACTCCCCATGTTTCCTTGTCCAGAGCAAGAGGCTGTGTGTGTGTGTGTGTGTGTGTGTGTGTGTGTGTGTGTGTGTGTGTGTGTGTGTGTGTGTGTGTGTGCCCAAGTGAGAGAAAGAAAAATAATGCTTCACTCACATTGCATCGTATTTGTCTGCAGACAAAGTTTGAGCTCAGCTGCTCCATTCTCAGCCTTTATTGGACAAATTGTTCACTGGTCAGTTCACCAATTCATCACTAATTACTTGGTGTTAATTTGTGTTCACTGACCTGTGGATATGAGAGAGAAAAAGTCATGATAACATAATAAACATGTAATAAACATGCATGGCCTTGGTATACTGCGGGCTTAAAACGGAATTGCATGGTTTCCTTCCTTTCCTGGATGAAACCACAGGTTAACTGCCGGTACAATATGGGTTTTTGAAGGCTGACAGCCATTAGACATTTTGTGCCGATATTCAACATCTTCAAATTTGACCATTTTCATGCCAAAACATTCCAGGTATTCGGTGTTTCCGCCAAAATTTCTTCTCTGAAACAGCATTCAGACCATCATGGGACACTAAAACTCCACTGAAATCCAGACTAGGGAAATTCTATTAAGTGGGTTAGCAGCTCTTTAAGGCAAGGTGACCCACTGCACCTATTCAATGGTAGGGAAACTCTGGGATACATTAGGTCTCCATGTTAAAAAAAAAAAAAAAAAATAGAGGCATGTAACATAACTGCCTACAACTAAATGTAATACTAAAGCCTATTAAGTAATAAAGAGCCAATAATGTGATAGAATCTTGCAACATAACTAGCTATAACTGTTGATTTTGCCTATTTATTACATTATTGGCTTCATTACATGTAGTTGTATCATGTAATTTGGTACATTATAGGCAGTCATTAGGTTATGGGCCTCTACACTACTCCTTACCTGATTAGTAGCTATAGCTATTACCAGTGGTGGAAAGAGTAGTAGAATGTCCTACTCAAGTAGATGTACTGTTAATTTGCTGATATTCTATTTAAGTAGAAGTAAAAGTACTGGTGTAAAAATCTACTATAGGCCTAAAAGTAGCTCATTTACTACATACACAAAAAGCTACTCACTTACAGTAACGTGAGTAAATGTAATTAGCTACTTCACCCTCCACCCTTGGCTATTACTAACCCTCCCCAGGCGCAGTAACTAGTTACACTACTCGTCAAGGGCGGATATTTCATTTCACTGTTGGGGGGGACAATAAACAGAAAAAATTCTCAAGAGCAATTCCTGAAGGGGACACCAAAGGTGCCGCCAAAAGTACTGTTGTATTAAATGTATATAGAGGTCCATTATGAAACATTTCCATAAGCACTTCATTCCTTTCTTATGAAGATTTTATCAAATTGCCTTTGATATTACTGGGGTCTTTCTACTTGGCGTTTCGGTGCACTGAAAAATGATCGGATGTCTGTTTTTCTTTTCTCTGCCATTTTAACTGACCTGGCTGGCTGACAAATAGACACACACACACACACACACACACACACACACAGCATGCAGGTTATTTACAGTAGTAGGTGAGATGCAACACCCATTAACTGAACTAAAGCTAATATATGCCTAATTAGATTTTGTTTTCCCGAAAAAGCAGATCTCTAATGTTTTGCTGTCAATGTGTAAAAGTCCAGAACGCTATGAAGCCTGCCAGAAACTTACTTATATTTAACATAATGTTTGTTGTAATTATGTCTTTTTTATTAATTAAGTCTTCATTTATTTCCAAAATTATGAACAAAATAACATAGTGGCAGCCATTTTACATGCAGTAAGAAAAAAATAATATACTTAGAACCTAATTACATAGGGTAAGTTAATCTTAAATATTATATTATAGAAATATTACTGTTACCATCTACAAAAGATAAAGTATTTTGGTATGAAATCCCGCATTTTAATTTAACCAACTATCCTGTATCATAAATACATGTCTGGCATTTGTAACAAACCAAACCGCTTGAAAATCGGTCGAAAATTCAGCGAGTTATGATGATTTTAATTGTGGATAGACCTCCTGCCTCCATACACATACATGCATTAGGAGACGCGGCTCGTGCCAACACGTTGACGCACAAGATTCAACCGCGAGGTAACGGAACAAAATGTAGTCTGATTACAATTGTGAATGTGTTTTATTCTATTGAGTGGTAGAAGTAAAGAAAAATGTCTGACACATCCTTTGTTTTAAGTTAACCTCAGCTACTTACTGGAGGTCAGCCACCACTGACACACTTCCAGAGATCCTCCACACACACTCGTACCGAGGGCTGATGTGTGTGTGTGGGGGTTCATGTGTGTGTGTGGGGGTTCGGGGAGGCAGGTAGGCAGTGGACCAAACCACTGTGAGGCGTATGAGAGAGGGACTCAATCTTTCGAAAATAAAAAGGCATTGTTTTGCGTCTATAATTAGCACAAGTGCTTTCAATGCATATTATTATATTATTTAAAATTATATAGTTATGTTTACAATGATATATTGAGGGGGACAACTCTCTGTTAGTCCCAGGAAGGGGGGGTCCGGACCCCCCTGTCCCCCCCGTAATTTCCGCCCCTGCTACTCCTTACATTACTTTTACATTACTTCTCATGTGAATGATCCCAGTGACCAGCCTTGATGTCCAATGCTGTCATCCTCAATAAAAAATCAAGCAAAAAATCTTCCACCCGGAGAAAGTAGCATAAACTTTACATCATTTCTTAACTAGCCTAACTCTTAACTAACTAGTGTGAGACGACGACGACTCATTAGGAAAACATAATCACAGTTTATGAGTAATGCAACAATGCAGAGGGCTGCAAAAGCGACAACTTTTTTGACTGTTTGGGGCCTACAACATGACTGAAATTGAAACAGAAATTGCAGTTTGTTTCACTATTGCACTTAACTAATCATCACTGTAAGCCCCTTAACCGCTCATCTCGACACACCAAACCGTCTCGGCGTGCCATCTGCGGTAAACATGAGCTCAGTGGAGCTCAGGAGCAGAGTGAAAGTAAAAGTGGAGCGTCGAGACTGCGGGCAGGTTGGTCTCGCACAGAGTGGAGCTGTAGGTCGCCTGAGGACAGCTCCGTGTACACAGAGCGCGGGTGGCTATTTCAGCGCACAGGGAATATACAGCGGGGAGTCCAGTGGCCTGCTGCCGGAGGACAGAGATGGAGACACAGACGCGGATGGAGACGCTGCGGGCCGCCGCGACAGGTGAATGGGCGTCGGGTGTGTTGGGATGGGACAGTCCGAGTCGGCAGTCGCGTCTCCAAAACTTTGCATGCTGCCACGCAGCTGGCATGGATGGCAAAATAGAAAGGGGGCTATCTTTTGTGAATGCACTCTTTTTTAAAAATACGTTTTAATAAGTTGTTTTGTTTAATTAAATGTAATTATGTTTATAAAAAAGGTGGGTAATCTATAAGAAGTAAGGCTATAAACAAAAATCACTTATCAAAAATGCATTAATTGATGCTTTTTATGTAATATAGAAGTAATTGCTTAACTGAGGGGAGAGGTGATGGTTAGAAGAAGCTGGGTGAAGATTGGGTATGTATGGGGACTTCCAGGGAATCAAGGGACTTGTCTAGCCACATAACAACAGACAGATGTAGGTTCATGGTGCATGGTTCTTCGTTAACACAGTTTCCTCTAAGGGTTAAGAACAGGTGTGGCAGAAGCAAGTCATTTGAGTCTTTCACTGGTAAAGACGTTTTTCTTCTTGCAGCTTGTCTTATTCTTGTCATGTGTTGTATGTAGGCAGTGATGTGGTTAAGTGATTGGCACTGTAAAGTTGCGGCTGCTGCAAACTAGACAGATACAACATGGCCACTGAGCTATATTTAACCTCACTAGTTCCTCATAGTTGAAGTGTTTGTTTTTATGCATATAGTCACACAGGTAACAAAATGTTCCCTCTGCCATTGCTTCCAAAGTGGGTTCAAATGGAATTGAATCTTCTTCTTCTTCTTCTTCTTCTTCTTCTTCTTCTTCTTCTTCTTCTTGTTTATTATGTTTGTCTACTGTCTGTGTTGTTTCTAAAATGTGTGTCAAGATGAATGACTCTCTACTGCAAACCAAATCTACCTATGGGTACAAATAAAGTAACCTGAACCTGAACCTGAACCTCACCCGTAGCCTATTGTACATAGTATAAAGATGTGGTTTGATACTCCTCAGTTGATTTTTGGAGGCCATGTTCTCTGCCACCAGTCTGTCTCTATTGTTTTCTTAAAGCCCTGAACTTTCTTTCTTTCTTTTTCTTTCTTTCTTTCTTTCTTTCTCTTTTCTTTCAGCGCATAGCTTTGTACAGCACTGGCAGGGATACCTTTTGTTTACATTTGTATATCAAATTGGGCCTTTAAGTCAAGTCAAGCATATTTGTGTAGCCTTTAATCACAGTTACAGTCACAAGTCTTCCACAATGCCCACATTACAGGACAGGACAGGATAACATCTATACCAGGAATAGTAGCAACTTTGGCATAAGTCGTCTCCTCCCACACAAATCTCTGTCACAGTAAAACCACCCATCCACCCACTCCGATTGCGAGTGTCATGAAATTCCCAGGGGTGAGTTTTTGTTCCAAAAAACAGTACGGGCCGGAAAGTGAATTTGAAAGCCATAAATCTCAGCTATATTCTATTTTTGCACAATGAAACAAGCTTTCTACAAAACAGAATAGACAAGTGAACCAATTGCGTGGGTGAGATCAAAAACCCCTAGAGCCTTGTGAAGGCATCCCGCCTAAACAACAAGACAGACAGAAGAAATCAGTATTAAAGCAATCCGCATCAATAAAATCATAGAGTTTGGTTTTGATCGACAACCCAATCAAACCCCTGCGGCTACATTATGGCCATTTTGTGCTATGTAGTAAAAAGCTTGGCAGGAATGCCTGAAGAGACAGAAAACACAGGGAAACAAATGAAACTACATGCTGCTCAATAACATAGCATCATAGTAAGACTAAGTTGAAGCTACAGAATAGAATAAAACCAAATAATCTATTCAACACACTAGGGAACAGAGTCCCTTAATCTTACACCTTTAAACCTCCTTAAATTCACCTTAATTTACTTGAATAATTACCTTACTTATGGAGTAACTAGGATTTTTTTCCTCAAATTAAGATGAATTGTGCATAGAATGTAAAAGTTTAACCACTTAAGTTGACCCTTAAAGTTAATGATGTAACCTTTTGATTTAACATCTGAAATGTCTTTTAATGAAGCCCTTGTGGAAGTTTTTAAGCAATGTTAAAGTATTATGTTCAAGAAATAAGGATGTCTTGAATAAGCAGTTTACCGGTGAAGTCATTATATTACATAGATCAAGTCAAATATTTAATGATACATTTCTTTTTTGAATAAGTTTTTTTTTTTTAATTTACAATTTAGGGTTACAGCACTTTTATTTTTTCTGAACAAAGCTGGCAAAAATACTGATGATCATGTTCCTTTACTTAATAAAACAACAACAACAAAACCAAAACAGGAGGACACATTGAAGACAGTGCTTAAATGGTGTTGGAAGGGTTCCAACACTAATAACCATTTCCATTGGAATTTTCTAGTGGCATTTTGTAATATTGGACGTATTTGTAATCCTTTGAGAATTAGAAATTTTTATTTCCCACTAATTGCTCTATTTCCTCAATCCACCCTCTGGATTCCACTAGTTCCCCCCCCCACACGCACTCACACACTCTGCTTGTTGTTTCTTTCCACTATCTCTTACTTCCCTCTCTCCTTCCCACAAACTAGCCGCCCTTTCTCTTTGTTCTTCTTCTCTCTCTGCTGCCCTCCCTGACCCTTCGGTCTCTGCGGATAGTGAGTCTTCCACTATGCAGTTCCATCTCGCTGAAAGACAAACGAACCAACAAGTGATTAAAATAAATGATTGAGTTATAATGCTTCAGTTTGGAGGCTGTGCTTCAGGAGTCAGAAGCCTACTTTGTATATCACTGGATATCAGTCACGTGGATGTAAAAAACAAATTTGCATTCATTATTCGTATCACTCCTATGTGTTGGCTGTCTAACCTCTGTCTGTACTGAAAGCTGCTAATTTGTGTTTGAGTATGATTGGTGGGCAGTGCTAATTGGAGTGTGAGGAAAGGTGTGGGCAATGCGAGACTACTCAGCTTCAGACATTATACATGTAAAACGATATGTTATTGCTAATAGCATTATTTTCATTATTCATATCACCTCTCCTCGTCACTTTCAGTTGATTAGCTGGTTCAATGCCAGGTATATTTTTTCCCAGCTGATCCCGTGGGGGCGTGTCCTATTTTGATTGCACACACAGGGAAAAACAATGGGGGAAATCCTGCAGTGTGCTTTAACATCAAGGCATCAAAATAAGAAATCACGTCAGTAAATATGGAAATTAGAATGTTAAATCCTTGCACTTTCAGGGCGTAGGCTGCACATATGGACACAACTTTGCTAGTGATGATTCAGCAGATGACATTTGGCCGAAGCATTCACTTCCCATAATATGCCATTCCTTCAAGTTCAAGTTCATTTATTTCTATAGTCCTTCATCACAAGCCTGTCTCAAAGGACTTTGCAGAGAAAGAGCCTACCTACAGTAGATCTGACTGATCAAAAATCAACCGCAGAGCAGGAAGCAAAACAAAGACTCACAACAGCAAGATTTAGCAAGACATAACCTGCCTATCTATTCTATCTAGCCTAACCTACCAGCACCACCAGCCTTAGACCTTCAGTGAAGACGAGGAGAAACTCCCAAGAAAACCTTAATAGGAAAAAAATGGAAGGGGCAAAATAAAGAGGGATGGCTGAGGGTGCAATAGATCCCAGGACAGACAGTGGAACGGACAGTAACATGGACAATGACATAAGAAAACAGATGAGGCAAAGAGAAACATAATGAGGTCGAGAGATGGGCCCACAGTTGGTACTAATGTCCACACAACCAAGGGCAGTGCCTTGGCTTTTATCTTTTGGAAAACAGCATGGGCAGCAGCATTGTGAGCATTTGCTTTTTTTGTGATCAATTATTTATTGTGTGTATAAGGAAGGGGAAGCACCATCACAGTCACAAAAGTGGCACAAGGCAAACAAAGCAAAGTGTACTACAACAGATCCCCCCCCCCCCCCCCCCCCCATTTCCCTTGTTTTCCTCCCCCAACCCACTCCACCCCCACCCTCTAACCCCTAACATGATGAACCAAGGTAGTGTACATAGATAAAAACACAAAAACAGACACAAAAACAGCAAACAAACATTAACAAAACTACCAGTACAACCCACCCATTCCTCCCAACCCCATCCTCCTGCTACCCAGGAATCTAGACATAAACCAGCAGCATTCAGACACAAAGGAATTAGATAATTATGCTAATTTCTTCCATCATCCATGATAATATCCACAGAAATAGCCAAGAGTATACATAAAATATATGTATATATATGAAGTAACCAAAGAATGTACATATAGTATATATAGTATATATATGTAATATTCTATTGTGAGCATTTGTTGTGACACACAAAGGGGTCACAACAAATGAGAGTCACTTCTAATCAGTATACTCAAGCCAATAAAACTTCAATAGGCAGCGCTCATGCAACGTTCACAGGTTGCGCCCCATATTTTTATGTGCCATTTTATGAAGGACTATTATATTTGTCTCTTTCTCCTCTGCCTTTCTCTCACTCTCTCCTTGTGTGTGTGTGTGTGTGTGTGTGTGTGTGTAATGTTATCAGGTACTAAAATGCAGGAAGTAGATTTGGACCCACCTCCCTACCCGGACTATGGAGAGATACCAGGTAAATGTTGTTAAATGTTCTCCCTTGTGCCAGGAAGGTGTTTGTGTTCGCCAGTCTGTCTGTACTGTACTCTAACATGAATTAACTGACTGAGCCGTGGCAAGGAGCTGCTGTCAGTGCTGAATGGACAAAATACCATGAACACCTGGCTAGAAAGAAGTCTTCTAAGTCTTCTAACTGGATGAAATTTGAAAGTATGAAAGTAGTTATGGTTGAAATGATGACTAATCAAGAGGTGGAGATGATAGCAAAGAGGTTTATTGCTCAGACATAGTCTAGAGGTTATGCCCTCTGCCTATGTAACCACATACACTATATCCGCCCACTCCACATAGACACTTTCTAGAAACTCTAGAAACCTCTAGAGCTTGTGTCCTAGGTTAACCCTACAATCATCTCTTTCATCTCAATGTTGCTACATTTACTCACCAAATATTAGCTTGTCCCAACCCTGGGACTGTCTAATTTTCTTTATTCCTTGTATTTGTTAACTATGCAATCATTTGAAGTTATTCAAACTGTCAATGGTTTCCTCTGAGGAGGCAATTTGAGTGTACAGATATCAAGCATTCAAGACGCTGTTAGCCTTGAGTAAAGCAACATGAGTAAAGCAACTCTTTGTTGCTTCGATTGACCAGGACCCATCTAGGATTAAAGCTCCACTAGGCAACTTTGCACGTAAGCAGCTTCAAATATCAGCAAGAGGTAACCGTTTGATCTTCAATACGCAGAAAGCATGTAATGTGATGTCAATAAACTGCACACAGCACGCTCATGTTTACCAACCTGGCCGGTCTGTGATAGTTCTATACCAAAAGATACCAAAGAGACAAGAGAGGTAAAAGATCTAACGTTGGCTGGTTGTACGGTTGTAAATGTCAGTTGCATTTCGCTGTTTTGACTTTTCATTTCTGTGGGTTCGGGTTATATAGAAAAGATTTCCTGCCTGTGACCATACCGACAGCAGAATTTTATCTGTGCAAAAAGAGCAAATCTCTGTGGTTTCCACTCTGTAGCAGCCCCACTTTGATTTAGACTCATACAACAGGTGTCGTTTTATATAAAAATCTTGTCAAATCTTTGAAATTCAAACGGTTAATAAGCAAAGACGAATGAAAACAAAAACGAGGGATTCACGGGTCTGGTTCCAGGCTTGGCAAAACTAGCTGATGAAATGTTTTGTCTTATAATCCTCATTATTTTGTTTATTATTTATGTTTTTGTCATCAGATTTGGAGGTTATAGAGCAATACCTGGAGAAAATGTTGTTGAGTTCAGGTGAGTCACAACCAAACATACACACACATACAGTACATACTGTATCTAAGATGACATTCACACCCAATCATACTCTTTTGGATGACTCACACACACACACGCATGAACAACCACACAGCGCGTGACCCTTTGACTGATATCCGTTCTTCTCCCCTAGACCAAGAAGCCATCTTTGACTTTGCCAGTTGGAGTTGTGAAGAAGACCTAGACGACAGTGGTAAAGATCTCCTCTTCTGATTTCATGATTACTTCCTCAAACAGGTGACAGGCAGTGGGGGAGAGGAAATGAGAAAAAAGAGAAGGGCCAAAACAACAAAAACAATCCTGTACACTCTCTTTACTTTCAGTATCAAAGATGGGTGCGCAGACAGATTGGGAGAAAGACACATACAAAAGACAGAAAAGTAGATGAATAAATAGAACTTTTATTAGACATTACAGTGTTTTGATCATGTGACGTTCACCAGTGCAGCGGAAGTGGAAATTGACAGTGAAGTGGGTTGAGAAACCCACCTACACCTAGGGAGATGATGTCATACACTGGTATGGCATCTGAAACTGGAAATCATCTTATCCCAAGGGACACCAGCAATACTAGTGTTTCCCTTCAGATTGCGATACTACTATTTTGTTGAGATCAACTTAGATGGACAATTCTGCCAGACACGAGCAAGATGTTTGGAGAAACACGTTCCATCGGCACGATTGTCAGTTCAATACTGAGATGCGTAATAATACCATGGGATACTGTGTCTGCGGGCTGCTCGGCTGACTGTCACTTCCTCTTTCATGCTCGCAGGTGACGTTGCCGTGCCAACAGCGCTGCCCAGCCCAGACAGACCGGAGCAGAGACAGAAAGACCGCACACCTACCAGGCGAAAGAGGCCTAGAGGTAGATAACCAGTCGCCAACTGATGATTGACATGTGAAAACCATATAGCTTCTCAGCACGTCCTGTTTCACATTCACACAGTTTTACGCATTCACACTTGGGAGCCGCCCAGTACAACCACAGTTTCCTACTTTTGGCCACTGAGAAGTTTCATTGGAATGGCTGCATATACACATTCACTTTCCCTGGCTAGATTTCCCAGAAAATCTAGGGACCTCAAGTGACCTTGAAGGCGCTTCTCTAATCTTTAAGATACCACCGGCCCAAAATATTGGTGTTTTTCAATGAGAAAACCTGATTCCTTTCTGTGCTGGATAAACACATGACCCTGAGCTCCAGTAAGCCCAAAAGCTGTTGTATAATTTCAAAAATATATTCGCAGCTGTTTTTCTTAGTTCTTAAAATGTTTTCTAGAGTTTTTGAAGGTTTTCATCTGACAATGGTTATGTGCTTATTATATTAAGCTAAAGCATTTCTTGGAAAGGTTGATGCTGTATATAGTGCAGACGTACCCACCCATACTGGAAATAACCAGTGACCCCTAATATTCAAATCACATGAAAATGAGAGTGGAATGTTGGTGTGTGACAGGATGCGATGTCGATGGAATCAAAGGGGTTTACGTGAGCAAAATGACAATCACATGTTATTACAGTTATTTTAAATTGATTAGAAGGAAGTTTCCATGCCAACAAGTTGTTTCACTGATTGAACAGTAAACATGAATCTCAAAGCGGAGCCACAGTTTTACGTGGCTGTTTTTTTCATTTCCTCTATATATATTTTTGTCTTTTCTAGTTCCCAGATCAGAACGGTGTACAGATGAGAACACTCCATCCAGACCAAAACGGCAAAGAGGAGCAGGTGACCAATCAAAACTGTTTGTTAATTAGTTTATTTGTCTATCTGTTTACTATTTTTAGGACATTTCTGCTTCATCAGCCAGGAAAAGTGGGAGCAATAATGATGCAATTCAATGTTAGCCGGATTCGAACACAGACAGATTTGAACGCACAACATTGTTTGACCTATCAGCCAATCATTTTCAGGTCAAGTCAGTCACATTATAACAGAATAGACTCCATGTGCATGCACTTCACTCAACCTCCTAATCCTCAACCTAGAATGAGGATTACTTACATTGAACAGGCAGTAAATTTGCAAGAGACGGAATATGCAATCTCACACCAAATATTAACATGATCTACAAGAGAGGACGCTATTTGCAGGACAGGTATATTTATTGTCAACATTGCTTTTTTCTCCTTTGGTTTAATGATCTGGTAATAATGATAAATGAGTTACAAAGGGCTTGAAGGATAATAAAACGATATATTCCAATGAGGTACACAAAAAAAGTGCCAGATAAAAATTTAAAATAGTGTTTTAGAAGAATGAAACAGTCAAATACAAAGAGAATAAAATAGGTCAAAAGAAATTATATAAAAGCTTGTTGGTACAAATGTGGAAGTGATTTACACGATGACGCTGCTTTTGTCAGCCTAAGCTCTGCAAGCAGGCCGTTCCAAAGGACCAATCACCTTTGGTCTTAAAGTAAAGGTCTTAAATTTGTCTCTTACATACGACAAACCCCATTTGGACTCATTGTTAGCAGCAAGAAGCAACAGAAGCTCGCTGTTTCAACCAACAGCTGACTCGGGAGTCAATATTTTCTGTGGGTCCAAGTACTACAGGTATGTAAGAGACAAATATAGGTCCAAAATCGGCAAACTTGTCCTTTAAGTATAAACTTCAGCTTCCTGAATGTCCTAGGAGGTGGTGCGGCTCAGAAGAGCTTAGCTAGGAGCCATGTTTTGATGTTGGGTCTTTAACTCTTGCAGGTCGGGCAAAGAGCAAAGAAGCAAAGGTCGAGCCAGCTGTCACCAAAGGTAAGATTCAATTCCTCCTGTTGAAGATTAGTGCAGCTCTTAAAGGAATAGACAGACAGCCTACAAGGAATTCTTCAACATCTTAAAGGGGCAATAACTAAGCTTTTACTGCCCTATATCACAAAATGACTGTAATTTATCTGCAGGGGGTTGATAGGGTTGTTGGTCAGTACCAATGACTCCACGATTACTTGGCCAGCTGCTGCGATTTCTGCCTTTCAAAGCTCACTTTCCAGCACATACTCTGTGTTGGAACAAAAACTCCCCGCCCATTGGAATTTCAAGACACTCCCAAACGATTGATTAGCTAGCCTCCTCGTCGCTCTTTTGAAAATTTGATGTTATTGTTTGTGTAATTACAGGCTTCAGTAATTCAAGAGGATGGGAGGGGTCAGGGGTTGAATATCTGGGCTCTATGCTGACGACCTAACAGTGTTTATATAATTGATCTGTTGCAGCTTAGAGACGAGGCGAATCATGTGAGGCTAATAATGTTGGACTTGGGTCTAAAGGGGATGTAGGTCAGCCATGCGTGATCTTACTTCCTTCACGGCTTTGGATTGTGTATCAAGAAACAGGAAGTTGAATTTTTAGGTAATCAAGATGAAAGGTCACATTGATGAACCAAAACAAGAACTCTCACCTCACTGCTTCCTCTAGCTGAATGTACTTCAGATATCAGATACTATAGATATCAGATGACTGGTTGTCTTGTTTCGTAGCAGTGGGCTAAAAACCTTGTAATTGTAATCGTGGTGCTGTGTTAAATATTGAGTGAGTTTCATGTGCGAGATCGAGACTTTATTGTCCCACATGGGATATTTGGTTTGCAGCAAGGCATTAAACACTCAAAGCTACAGAAACTTACACTCTATGCTGATGATTCACGCTCCTATTCTTACACAGATTCACACCTAGTCCAGTGCAATCACACTCTTCTACTGTTTTCCTGCCCAGTCGGTCTGGGGTTCAAACCAACAACCTTCCAATCTCAAGCATGCTTAATAAATGAGAACTTAAATCTATTTTATTTAGCCTGTGGTTGCTTGAACCTGAAATTTCCCTGTAGGATGCATGGGAACGTCAGCATTCGTAATTCCTGAAATGTTTGCTTTTTGGAGATGCGTTGATTCAGCATTACTGGTACTGTGTCCTCCATGTATGAGGGCCTCAATCACACAAAATTATTCCATCCTAAATCCCTTTTTGTTTTAGGGAAATTGAAATATTTGTTTTCCTTGTTCAAAATACCTCTTTGATACGCTCAAGGTTAACAAAGCCTGTTGACCAAGAATGAAGAGAGTGCTGTCTCTGGTTGTTTCACAGGCAGTGACACAGGATCAGAACTGAGTCCAGCAGGGATGGTGTCCCTCTCCACACCTCCACCAAGAATCATACAGCTCAGTCCCTCCATCCATCCCTCCATCCATCCCTCCATCCAGTTTATCACCCTCCCAGACACTCCAGGAAGTCAGTTTGTTCAGACGCTGAGGCTCTCTCCTCATCCATTCATTAGACTTCCACTGTCCAATACAGCTGCTACACCTACATACATATTAGGTGAGTGTGTGTTCATACATATACTGTATGTGTGTGTGTGTGTGTGTGTGTGTGTGTCTGTTTATATTCTATCAACATATTCTAACCTATGTTTCCAATACAGTGCCTGCTGCCTCATCACCCTGCAGAAACCAAATGCCACCTCTCTCCCCAGGTGAGTAAAACACTTTGATCTGGCATGTGCATGTGCGTGTGTGTGTGTGTGTCAGCCCGTCTGTCTGCTTCATGTGCATGTATGCAGATCTTCTCACTGTGTTAATGTTATGGATGTTATGGTTCCACATTTACAGTCAGTACTTTTTAGTTACCTACCATCTACCAATAGCTGAGTGTGTATGTGTGAATGCAGCTTACTAATCCTCTCCTCTCCTTTGTTTGTAGTGGACGGTACGGTAGCTCCAGCCGTCATGGGTTCATCTCCATCAGAATCTCAGTCAGACACCGCCAGCAAAGCCCTGTCTCCCCCCTCGGCCCCACCACTCTCCCCCAATATGGGTGCGTGTCAGTATCTGCCTTGGACTAAAACTGTCTTCCTCTCAGTCCTTTCTCTGTTTCATCCTTTGCCTTCTATTCATACTGTGTGAGTAATATTGTCTGTTCCCACTGTACAGCTGAGAAATTCTTCCCTTCTCCCTGTTTATGTGGTTGATAAAATCAAACCCCGACGTCTAAGACATCAGTCCCTCTGTAATCCTACATCCCACAATAATTTCACAAAGAATCTATACCTATACCATCTATATTCGCTGGATAACTACATTTCATACCATGTTTATCATCATATTACAATATCATGACTTGTCTTATTGCTGTGTTTCAGAGTTGTCCCCTTGTAAAGAATCACCTCTCCCTCGGTGTCAGTCCCCCACTGTCCTAGATATTTCACGTAAGTTACCACATGGCATATCATCTTCTCTTTTGTATGGTCATCACACCTAAATCTCATCATAACTTTTACCTGCAATTTCTTGGAAATGCAAATTATGTTTCATGGAAAACCAGCTTGGTATCGATTGTGCATTTCTGTGTGTGTTTTTCCAGAGAGTGTGAAGGACTACTTTCAGCAAGCCAAAGCTCACATGAGACAAACCTGCCAGGACATGGAGGCAGGCCTTAGCCTGACCCCTCATTACGTGGACGCGCAGGTGGTCCAGAGAACGATCTTTCGCTCTCGTAAGAACACCAACAAATGCCTGGACAAGGAGCTGATCATCATGGGAGATGCAGAGCGGCAAAAGAACTCCCTGGGGCGGAGTCAGGTCAGAGATTCACTCTTATTGGACAAGTTCCAGTCCCATGATAAAATGTGTTTTTCCCTGCAGTCATCATCAAGCCATGTACTTATTGACCACAGCCAATTTCTATTATAATAAATGTAGGATAAGATAAGAAATCTTGGGCAGATATCGTAAAGTGTTGTGCAGCTCAGTATTTGTATTTGATCATATGACTGATGAAAGCATCAAAAGCACTGGTCAAATCCCTGGTGTGCACCTCACTGGTACCAACATGTTCAACTGTTTCTTTTCAGATCTTTGAGGGCTCAGCCGGAGCCAAACCCAAACGCTCTGTATTGTTGCTAGGCAACGCTGGCATGGGAAAGACCACCCTGATCAGGAAGCTGTGTCTCGACTGGGCCAGCGACTGCCTCCCCCAGTTTGACTTTGTCTTCTTATTGGACGGCAAAGCTCTCACTCTAACAGAGCCGACCTTTAGCCTTCAGACCCTCCTACTCCAACTCTCCCCCTCCGCCCCTTCCTGCCCGGACCCCGAGTCTGTCTTCGCTCAGGTCCTCGCAGCCCCGAAGCGTGTGCTGATCATCTTTGATGGGTTTGAAGACTTGCGGGACTATGAAGTGTTACTCCAGATTCAAGAAAAAGATCTGGCATCGCTACCGAAGGACAGTAAGAAACAGGCACACACAGTAAAACAATTATACTCTGCCATCCTCCAGAGGATCCTCCTCCCAGGCTGCACTTTTCTGATCTCTACCCGACCGAGAGGCGCTGCCAGCCAGCTGCTGCGGCGGGTGGACAGCCTTCTGGAGGTCTGTGGCTTCACCTCCACAGATGTAGAGACCTATGTTTCCCAGTACTTCACCGATCCTGCCCTCAGGGCCTCTGCTATGGACTGCTTGAAGAACAGCAGCTATCTTCTCAACCTCTGCTGGAACCCTGGACTGTGTCGGCTGGTGTGCTCGGTTGTAGAACAGTGCAAAGGTTCGGAGGTCCTGCCGAGAACGTTAACCGGGGTCTGCCGTCAAGCGCTTCGGCTGAAAATGGAACGTGAGTGTAGGAGCACGCACACATGTGCTGAAGCTCAAACACACACACACTCCCAAAAAGAAACGCAGAGACAAAGGGTAGGCAGGACTCCCACGCAGAGGTGTCGCAAAAATAGTCAGACCAACGTCAGAACACAGATGCGCACTCGCTCTCGCGGCCAAACGACAAAGGTAGCGGAAGAACAGGAGAAGAAAGAGGACGAAGAAGAGGACGGGGAGGTGAAGGCTGGAGAAGGTGAAGTGGATAGAGTGGAGGAGAGGCAGTTGCTGTCCCAGCTGAGCTCGTTGGCCTGGGAGGCGGTCAAAGGCAACTCGTCTCTCCTGCCCGCGGGACGAACCATCTCTGCCAGACTTAGGGGGGTCGGCCTCAGGACGGGACTCTTCCACTCTCACCACCTGAGGAGGAGGCAGGGTGTCTCAGCTGGTGAGAGAGAAGGAGGAGGAAGAGAGGACAGAGAGGAAGAGGAAAGAACGAGAGCGGGAAGTGGAGAAAGAAAGAGAAACGGAGAGAGGACGGGCAGTGAAGACGATAATTTCGGTGATGACCACATCCTCTCATGGGCCAACCCCTTCCTGCAGAGTTACCTGGCAGGGGTCCACCTGTCTCTGTCAAGGTAAAATGCAACAGTTCAGTTTCACCAGAAGTTCTGCTAGAGCCAGACTAAATTTGGATTCAAAATTTCATGGCCCGGTTTACTCTTATTATGCCGTTTTATCTTTTTTTGTCCCTTGTCGGATTGTGAGGTAGCATATCACTTTCACTCTCTACCTCTTTTCTCTTTCACTTTCTCTGTCTCACCCTCACCGACTTCCTTTCCCTTTCTCTCTCTTTCTCTTTCTCCAGGACTGTATCGGACCGTACTTTCCTCTTCCAGACCCTCCCCTTGCAGTCAGGCCCGAGGGGGCGTCGCCGACCTCAAAGGGAGGAGCTTGAACTCACTCAGCGATTCGTCGTTGGCCTGCTGTTCCTCAACAGGACGGAGCTGCGGAGAGATCACGTAGACACCAATACAGCCTCCAGGGACACGGTGGTCGCCAAGCAGGCCATAGTAACGAAACACCTAGAGGGCCTTTGCCCTGGCGACCTGAGCCCCGCCCAGCTCCTGGAGGTGTGCCACTACCTTTACGAGGCGAGCGTCGCGCACAGCGACGGCGGCGCGCGATTGGCCGGTCACCTGGCGCAGAACCTCCCGGAGGTCCTGACGTTCCGCGGAGTTCCGCTCAGCCCGCCGGACGTGTTTGTGGTACGGAAGGTTCTAGAACGGGGTGGAACCGAAGGCCGACGGTTCTGCTTGGGACTGGAGGACACTGGGATACGGATCGCTGGACTCAGAGCTCTGGTGGGGCTCTGCAACATCAACACATTCAGGTACCAGTTACAATATGCATCTCACCCCTCTAAGGGTGGGTAGAATGTGGCTTGGTATTGACTTAAACACAACTTTAACTTGCATGCATGAAATGAATTATGGATTATGGATTTGTCTCATTGTTCATTTGTGTGTTCATCTGTCAAACCTTTTGAGATTGAACCTTTGGGTGTCTTCCAGGGCATGCATTGCTGATGTCATTAACCTGTGGGAGGAGCTACAGCAGAGTGGAGAAGAGGAGCTTCTTAAAGGGGCGGTGTCTAAACTCAAGATCAACCCATTGAAAGCCACTCAGGTCTGTCACATAGAGCACCTGGCGAAGCTGGTCAACATACACACACACAGGAGACTTTCGGACAGGTAAGGCAACACACACACACACACACACACACACACACACACACACAGCTCCTTACTACTTGGTTCCTTATACACATTATACACTCCGTTTCTGTCTCTTTTTGTCTCGCACAAATGATTTGAAGAGTAGGGAGAGTGCAAGATGGATGACAGCTAACCATAAAACAGAGAATGAGAGCAAGACACAGAACACACCAACTCTGATATACTTTGTAACATACAAGCTACCTCTGTCTGGACTGTGAAATGTGTGTTGTGTCCTCTTGTAGTTCCAGTCAATCAGACTCCATCCTGGCAGAGGGAGTGCCAGCAGTCAGAGAGCTACACAAGCTGGAGTTGGAGTGAGTAGTTCTGACATTTGATCAAATTGATCTATAAATCAGTGCTTGTGATGATGATGATGATGATGATGATGATGATGATGGTGATGGTGATGGTGATGATGATGAAGGTGTGTTGTCTCCCTACAGGCTGGGTCCAGAGAATGGTCCGCTCGCTCTTCCTAAGCTTTGGGAGCTCCTGCCAGGTCTACAAAACCTGCAGCACCTAGAGTCAGTATACACACTTTGACATGTAGCTCTCTTTCATTACATCCATCTCCACTGTGTGTGTGTGCCTAGTATCTAACTGTCTCTCTCTCTTTCCTACAGTCTAGAGAACAGTAAGATAGGAGACAGAGGAGCAGAGGAGTTGGCTAATGCTTTAGTCTCACTGCCTTCTCTGCAGATACTCAAGTAAGTAATACATGTTAGCCTCTTTCTGATATTTCTCTTTATCTCTTTATTTTATTTTTTTTTAAGTTTCCTTAAAGGGGTGATTCTCAAGCTGGGGCCGGGACACACCAGGGGGTCACAGGATAATTTTGGGGGTTTGAAAGATGATTTGTAGGATAGGAAAAATACATATTTTGCTTTTTTTCTTGTGAAATACTGAATAGTCCTTCCCTTTCATAAAAAACAACTATAAACAAATATAACATGTGCATGCCACAAAGAAAATCCAAGATAGGAAAAATTGATGAATCCTTGTGAAAATGCCTATGTACATGATTGATAAATTGAGAACATTGAGAACATTCAACTGCTACCTTGGATCAATAATCAAAGGGTAACCCACTTTTCAATGAATATTGTGTGGATTTTGTTGTTTTGAAATGGCACTACTTTAATCATGTAGTCCCACAGAGATTATACTGTATTTTATTTTTCCTTTATTTAACCATGCAGTCCTATAAAAATGAAAAAATCTCTATGTATGTGTATGAACTGTGTCTCTTCTCTCCTATTGGTTTCCAGTCTGTCCCAGAACTGTATAGGAGACCAGGGGTTGGAGAAACTGGCACCCGCGCTGAAGACCCTGCCCTCTCTGCACTGTCTAAGGTATACGCACACTCAGGCACACACACACACACACACACACATACAGACACATCTACACACAGGCACACATACAAGCGCATGCACAAACGCCCCCATAGGCACATAGACCCACATATAGGTGTATAACACACACACACACACACACACACACACACACACACACAGAAGTGCACATGCACACATATGCACATAACACACACACACACAGTGCTAATTTCACTTCCCTCTCTCTCCTCTTGCCCTCCCTCTGTGTTTTTCAGTATCTACAGTAGTTTGATTTGTGATGGTGGAGCAGAGAGTCTTGCTGCGGTCCTTCCTCACATGGCATCTCTCACTGACCTGGAGTAAGATTTTAGATTGATGTCTTGTGTGTGTGTGTGTGTGTGTGTGTGTGTGTGTGTGTGTGTGTGTGTGTGTGTGTGTTGCTGCTGTGATGACTGAATTTCCCCATGTGATAAATAAAGAATGTATTTGTCTCCAGCTTCAAAATCATAGAGGGCAAACATTGATTTACAGTCCTGAAATGACTATGATAAAATTTGTTGTCTCTAGTTTGCTGAGGAATATGTTGATCAAATGATGTCTTTTACATACATGGTGACATTGTGTCTCTGTCAGCCAGTTGTGTGAAGTGTAACCTTGTTGTATTCTGTCTGGCAGTGTGACGTATAACAAGCTGACAGACGCTGGAGCACAGAGTTTGGGAGCCAGTCTGAAAAACTGTCCATGGATGAAGAGTTTGAGGTGAGAACGCGCGAGCGTGTGTGTGTGTGTGTGTGTGTGTGTGTGTGTGTGTGATCATCCTGTCTGTTTTGTCACTGTGCAAACGAAACTAAAACTAAACTCCTCTCCTCTCCTCCTCCCCTCCCTCCCCTCCTCTCCCCTCCTCTCCTCTCCTCTCTTCTCCTCCTCCCCTCCCCCCCTCCCCTCCCCTCCCCTCCTCTCCTCCCCTCCCCCCTCCCCTCCCCTCCCCTCCCCTCCTCTTCTCTCCTCTCAGGATGTGTAACGAGTATATTCCACCTGGAGTATTTGACAGGCTTCAGCAGCAGGACCACAGGATCCTTTCGTAATAGAACATGATCAAAACCTTCTCACCTGCTTTTCCCACAGTACGAGCCTATGCACTTTTGTTTACACTACACATTACTATAGTCGTAATTTCAGGAGCTACATTTTCTCGTGCGCTGAGTGTGTGCATGTGGAGAGACAGTGACAGGATGAAAGAGAGAGAGCATGAGAGAGAGAGAGCGCACTAAAAAGAGAGAGATTTCCTGCTTTATCCGATAGCTAATCATAGGGAATAATGAATTTCTCAGGAACATACAGTATACTCAGTACTGTACATTGTGGTAACGCCTGTTACAAGCAGATTTGCACTATGATCTATCGTATTGTTGATGATGTTGGCTAGTTTTTAGATTTTATACAACCTGCACTTGTGAAGAACTACTGGTTGCGTTCTTTTTGTGGCTGTAAAATGTTGCTTTACATTTCAAAATGCACTGACACTATACTATGAATAAAATTTATTTCAACCAATTCATTGAGTCCTTCGTATTTTCATATTTTGACTAAACTGGAAAAAAAAACCTCACTAATAATTACCGATTTTTTGTATTTGATGAATTCATCCTCGTCACTCTGTTTTGAGAACTCCATCACCAGTTTATGATTGTGTTTTGATCATATCAGTAACAGCATGATGTTATCTATCACACCCGGCTGCTTGTAGACTGGTTTGCTAAAAAAAACACTCCTTTCACTTCCTTCCCAACAAGTTTCTCTTCTGTTTTTTTAGTGCAAACTGAGACCTTTGTCGGTGTTTTCATGAAATGCCAGTCTGATTAGTTTATAAGCTGTTAAGTGACTATACACACTAACTAACACTGCCGGTGTTCCTTGCATTGACCTTACGTGAGCTTTGAGATTAAATGAATATTAAACAAAAATATCACATTAACTAAGAATCAATTATGATGATTAAATGATTCGTAACAACTTGGTGTACCCATCAACCTTCATGTGGAAGTGCATCATAGATTTGTAAAGGATTAGAATCTAGATGTCAGGTTTTTTTTACACCACAGTTGTGAAACTGAGTTTAGAAAGAGGGATATGAAAATACATGATACATACAAGTTTGGACACACCACATTTTTCTTTATTTTTGCTATTTTCCACATTTTAGAATAATAGTAAAGACATCAAAACTATAAAATAACTAAAATGGAATTATGCAGTGACCATGCAGTGAGTGAAAAAAAATCAAAACTATCTTATATTTTAGATTCTTTAAAGTAGCCGTCCTTTGCCTTGATGGAAAGGCAAAGGCTTTGGAAAGAAATTCATACATAGGATCAACTTCACTATTTATATTTGTCTAAGAAACACATTTCAAGCATTTAAGCAGAAGCCTTTAGATCAAAATGGCTTTAAGAGAATGAAAAACACTGTATATTCAATCAGGTGTGTCCAAACTTTTGACTGTTTTCTCAATCCAAGTTCAAGTCCCAAGTCTTTTCATTATGTGCTTCATCACCTTTGGATACATGAACCCCTCTTAGAATTAAAATTCCAATACAAATGCATTTGGTTTGTGTTTAAATGGAACAACAAGCCGCATTTAAACACAAGAATAAATACACCCAAGAAGAATTTGATACAAATGTATTTCCCTTGACCTTGATTGAAAAAATCTGATTCCAATCCTTGGGTGTATGCACACCTGTGTGGAGTAAGTATGGAGTAGTGTAGTGTCTAGGCAGAATCTTGTATCTTGTAAACAGTATTGCAAATTACTGATTAATTCTTAGCTTTATCGGTTTTTCTTGGAATAGTAGATGGCTGGGATGTATCACATGAGGACAAATTAGATAAGTGTCAGTTATTCATCAAAGAAAAAGTATACCAAACTGACTCAAACACTATACTGTGGTTATTTCTGGCACTCATTGCGCTGTAGCAAACCCTACTGATCTGGTACTCCAAGCAGATTCAAACAAGTGTGAAGAATTACTTGCAAAAACCACATAACCCGTCTGATCTATATTAGGATTTCCATTACAGGCCTCGAAGTCTTCAGAAAACCTACTGCTCTACTAATTAGTGTACTAGCGCTCTCTTGTGGACAAAACGGTGTGCTGTACCAACATGGTCATCCTGGTTACTGTAATAGCGATCAAACATTCTGAGATGGAGAGCATCAACCTCAAAGAACTGCTTTTCTATTGTATTTATCCATCTACTGTAGGATTATCTAGAAATAAAGTGGCAATCGTTCAAATAAAACAAGTAAATCCCATTGGCATTCACTCATTGTTTATTAAATACACATTGGAAAATAAAACTTTATTGTTACGATCCATAGCTTATTATAGCATGTGCATGTCTGCGAGGAAACAGTGGTGGAGGGAGAACACAAGCGCTGGGTGAAGGCTGTATGATGATGAGATATCCAACACAAACAGTGTCATCCATCATCGTTCTCTGTCCATCTGAGTTCTCTCACAAGTTCCAAAGGCCAGTCAAACATCTTGGCTGTTGAAGCCACCGGTTTCTCAAAAATAACACGGGGAGACATTTTTATCTTCTCATCGCCCAACTCTGGATTCCAATATCGGACTTTTATTAAAAATCAGATATTGGCCAGTCAGTTTCCACCTCCCACATGATGCAGATTGATTATATACTGTATATGTTTATTGTAAAATTGATCATTACACTGGTTGTCTATAGGAAGCCCTTGAATTGATTCTAATGTGACATTTTGATCAGATTCCATCCAGGTATGCATTAACATGTTTCATTATCATGAACATTTTTATCCTGAGTTTTAGTGTTTTATGGTCTAAGTGGCGTTTCAGAGGCCTTTCCATCCTGCCGAGAATATTCCAAAATGGGAAAATCCAAAAATATCAATCCAAAAAATATTGGCATCTGCCTTCAAAAAACCCTTATCGGTCGAGCCATGGTACCAACCGATTCTGAAAAACACTGCTTAGAATGACATGATGCAACTGCACTGTTATCTATTCATTTGTTCTACATTGACAATCCTTTTACATTCCCATTATACACAGTTTAAGTTGCTGCATAAACCTTTAAACTGTGTGTATACCGATACAGGTACGGGTGTTATCATGTGATTAGCATGGCCAGCAGTGCTCAGTATTAAAGCGATTCGTCTTTAGTGTACCGATTCCAGCTGAGTAAGCAAAGTGTAGTCTTGAGTGACATCTGAACTAAATACAGTAGAACCTTCGACGAGGTTTTGTCTGGGAGACGAAAACGTTCACAGCACTGAAAGGCGTTGACATTCTGGACCAAAGCTCCTTTACAATTAAACACAAAAAAAAAGAATTAAAAATGAAATATGAAACATGCATGTAAGAACATTTATGAAATGCTTTTGCCTCTACAGTTTTAGTTATCTATTTGGTTAACAACAAGCAAATTATGATGCACAATTTGCTTATTTGGTAGAGAAGCTGGTTTATTGTGAGGTTTGGGGGAAACATGGTTCTGCTGTATTGCCTTGAAGGGATTGTACACTCCAAATTTAAAGTTTACTTGATTAGTTGATTATTTATGTAGGGCTGTAAGTGCTCTTCTGACTCTGAACACAGATCTATGTACAGTACTTTCAAGTCTTATAGTCAAGTCAATCTCAAGTGAACTATCCCATTACAAAGAGATTTGATAGAAATCGAACAAACTAATATGGGGCACTTTCAGGTGGATGACTCTGACTCTGTCTTTCATTCCCCCCATTGCTTGAATCCAGTTTATTATTGCTGCCAAGAATATATATTTCATAGAAGTGGAGTCGTGTTCCAGTCAAATTAATTCATAACAAACAAAGTAAAAGGGAGAGAAAGTGCAATAAAATAGAAATCTCTCACATCGAAAGCAGATAAAAAAACAAAAACACTCAACCGAGATCATGCGCAGAGTCTAGCCTGTGTGTCTCGCACACATCTGTAGCGTTTCAAAGATGATATTCAAGCAAAAGAAAACAAGATGAAGAAGTCAAATATTTGAAGCACTTGTTTTGAGGTTCTCTTTCAAGTGAGGTTTCTTTGACACTTCTTGCACTGACATTTCCAACATATTTGGCCCGGCTCTGATCGAGGCTGTCGTATGTTATCACTTTTTAGTGTGGAAAAATAAACATTTGCATATGACCCGATTAATGGTGTGATGTGGGTCGACAGAAACCATATCAAAGACACTATTCCTTGATGCTTTGATACTTTCTGCGATGTATTGAAGAGTGCGGCGCTCCTGGTTCACGGGGGTGCCGGGCTGCAGGACGTCCCGAAAATGACGCATTAGTAGGGCTTTCCTGTGGTTTTACGGCCTGTGTGTACGGTGTCCCATCTTGTCAGCGGGCCCAGAGTTCCTGACAGTGCTCCTGAGAGTGTGTACATCCCTGACGCGGACGTACGCACGGCCGCAAATCACGCTTTAAGGATGAGTGAGCCTGCAAAGCGGCGATGTGAAACTTGTTCGCTTGTTGCGTTCTGAAAAATTAATCGTTGAAACAAGTGGGTCTATGTGTGATTAAGTGTGGCAAACTTGAGTTTTTATGGACAGTTTTCCTCTGAGATGTCCATCGCACTGATATCATTGCCGAACTTGCACATTTCGAGTCATTTCATTTTGCGGTCAGCTGCCAGATCTTTGCAATGCCCGGATTGGCGTTCGACGATAAAGTCACAATCACTCACATTGTCCATCAGTCTGAGATTTGTGTAATCAGTCGATGACGTCGGCCGCTGTGTCTGACCTGGGTGCCGTGTAGGTGACCTTGAACATGCCCCAGATCTCCGGTAACATTCATTTTTCATCTGCGGGAAGCAGCAGAGCGTCTCTCCACTCGGAGCAACTTGTGCGTCAGTCTAAATCTCCTCGATTGCATTCAGAGTGGGAGACGCGGACGCCAGCGCCGACCCCCTGGTGTCCGACCGATGGGAATTGCGATTCAAATGGCAACAGATTGACTGACAGCTGATCCAGGAGAGAATAATCTTCTCCCGTGAGACAATCGCTGTCCTTATGGCCGGCGGTGCTGAATCTGTCCTCGGGCTACCTTCGTTTGAGACGAGACAACCTGTGTGGACACGTGGAAACAAGCGTTACAATGGATAATTGATCTCTCAAACACTTTTTGCAGTTTCCTTGAGCTAATTAAACAAGTTTGCAGTGGCAGTGACATTTTCGAAAATGGGGTGCTGTGAGAAATGAGGAAAAATGTTATGTGGAATTCTCACGAGTGCCTGTGTGGACCTAAATGTAAAACAATAAAATAAAAAACTTTTTCCCTAGACACATAAGACCTATGAATGTTTAAAAACAAACCATAAAAAGCGTGATGAGAGGCATGTTACAGACAAAACAAAACCTAAACTATACATAACTTTGGTGCATTTCTTTGCATTTCTCATTTGTACCCTGCTTACTTTTTCACACTGATATCTGTGCAGACAAAAGGCAGCAGCAGCATCCGCTCTGAGACGGTCTTTCCCCTCATCACTGACCAGGGTGTGTTCCCATCGGCCCTCTGCATCATCACCTCTCCCCCTCCTCCTCCGCCTCCTCCTGGACCGCCTTGTCACTCCAGATACCCCTCAAACACATCCAGCTCTGTGTCCGTGTCGTAGGGGACAGAGGCCGGGTCGGACAGCACCCCTAGGTCCACCAGCGCCTGGTCCATGTCCTCGGGCAGAAACACTATCCCCACATTCAGGACGATATACTCCATCAGAAAGGCATAGTAGAGGATCAGGACGTTCACAAAAAACAGGCCCAGATAAAACATATAGGGGAGTTCGTCCAAGAGCGATTCCACCGAATCTAGCTGAGCATAAATTGGGTGTGTCATAGAAAAGAAAGAGAGCCGAGGTTTGGATTCATGTGTTTGTGCAGAGCGGAGCCGGGATGTGGCAGGCGGTTGGTGGTGTTACGGCTAGAAATGTGCCAGGGGTGATGGAGTTGAGGTGTCCATTTCGGCCCTCGTCTGACTGCAGCAGTGATTGAAAGGCAGCTTTGAGACGTTATTTTATCTGTACGGTCCACGTGAACACGACAGAAAAAACGGTACTCAAACGCGTAACGTTCATAGCTAATAATAAACGGTGTATCAAAATATCGCGCTCGCTCGACGCATTCTTGACATTCGTTCCTCGGGGCTGCGGAATTCGCAACGTGCCAGCTTGCTATGGCTAAAAACAGTAGCGTTCCACGCTAAAAAATATACGAACTCTTCAATAAAGCAAGTATTTTGACTTCTCGGGTATACGCATCCGTGACGGGTAGTTTATATTACATTACGAAACAATCACATATAAACGCCTTTGACGATATTTTTAGTATATTTTCCTGCCAACATTTTCCCCAACTGCATCAAAACAGTCCCGACTACAAAGCGACAACTGAACCCTCCGCAGCTGGTTGGCTCGCCTCTGGCAGCCTCTGTTGTGATTGGTCACTTTAAACGTCAATCAGTATAGCCAGCCCTCGCGCGGACACGTCGCGCATTTTAACCGTCACCGCTAAACGGGGAAGTCAATATTGTAGTTTTTTCAATTCACTCCTGTATGTCGCATCAAGTGTTTATTGTAGCGCAGGAACAGCAAGTCCCAAACTTCCTATTCACTAACCCTGTTACGCAATGACCCCCTCACTGCTGCTATCGCCTGATCACCTTCTGTTTGCTAACTAGCTATCTGTATTTAGATGTGTACGGGGAAGTGGGTGTAATGGATCGCTCCGGACACTAACCTTAGCAAAATAACGCACCTGACAAAAAGCATCAGTCCCTTTAAAACTGCAACCATGTTCGGGCGGTCACGCAGCTGGGTTGGAGGACAGGGGAAAACGAAAAATATCCACTCCCTGGACCATTTGAAGTAAGTAACGTTAGCTAGCTTTAGATCATGGTTACCAAGCTAACGTTAGCCTCTCATCGGTTGAGCACGGCTGTCAACGTTAACGTTAGCCCTACAGCGAAGGAATGCTAAATGTATAGCTACTCAGCTGTCCAGCTAGCTAACAAAACCAGCTAACGTTGCCATGGCATTTCTATTTTGTTTGGCAAGGTAGACTGTCAGGTGAGCTAGCTTATTATAGCTAGCTTCATGGCTAAACAGCGTTGCAGTTGTCCAGTTGCATGCAACCTGGACAGTAGGTGCTGTAAGGGCGTGTAAGTTTTACTGGCTTGATTGTGGTGACACAGGGTGTTACGGCAATCTGTGTGGCATGACATTGTGTAAGTTGTGTCATGCAAAGCCACAGCTTTACGTGATGTTAGCTGATGTGGCTTCAGGGATAACTGTAACACACACATGCACACTCAGACTTAACTCTCTATCTCCTCCTTATCTTTCTCTTTCCCCGCTTCCCTCCACATTTCTCCCTTCCATTCTCGTCTGTCCTTCAGATATATGTACCATGTCCTGACTAAAAACACCACGGTGACGGACCACAACAGAAACCTGCTGGTGGAGACCATCCGCTCCATCACAGAGATCCTCATCTGGGGCGACCAGAATGACAGCTCTGTGTTTGAGTAAGTCCTAGTCAAAATTTCTCCTCCAGCGTGAATACAAGTATGTAGATGTGCCTCTTGTACAATGACAGCTTCATATTTGCTTTTGCTTTTTTTGACCTATATTTATACAGGTAAGGTTTGCTGAACACTCACATTCAGCCTCACATTCATGCAGTTACACACATGCACGCTTTCAAACCAATGAGCTGTGCATAATACAACCACCTGCAGTTGAGGATTAGGTCACATGTCTTGATCAAGAGCGCTTTGACGGTAGAGGGAGGAAACTTATGCGAACATAGGGAGAACATGCAAACAGAAAGGGCCAGGAATCGAATCTGGGTCCTTCTTGCTGTGAGGTGACCATGTCCCTCTTTCTTTCTGACTGTGAGCCAATCAAATCAAAGCAAAACAATGGCTTTGTATCAAACAGGCTGCTGATATGCTGCCTGTTACACTGGCTCTGCACAAAGCAATAGTTTCTAAACTTCTGCAAACTTTGACGTTAATTTCGGACGCTGTACAGAATGCATACTCAGCTTCCCACCTATTGATAGGCAACAATTTGTCTCTTTGTGTTGTTTATGCAGCGTCTGTGAGATCTGACTCTTACACTCCTTCTAATCACTAAAGGAATGCATTTACAGACTTGCAGCAAGCTTAGTCATGGACCTGAACTCATTCAACCTGCATTCTAAATGTAATGACTTCAGTCGTACCCAGGGACCCAGGCTCATCAGAAACAGCCCTGCAATTAATGTCGCATGTCATCGCCTCTCTCTCTCTCTCCCAGCTCTCCTGGCTTTATTACATGACTCAGAAAGAGGAAATGGCCTAAAATAATAATTTTATAGAGCAAAAAGACTCGCATGATGTGGAAGGAGTACTTGGTGCCAGAATAAGGCAGTAAGCTGTCATCCTAAATCCCTAACTTCCAGGCTAATAGCTTCTGGATATTTTATTCTCATTCTAATGGACTCTAGAATTGAGCAAAAATGTTTTATATTTGATTAAGAGTTGAACTTTTATTACGAGTCGGATCACGCAATCTTTAGCCATCGTCCTGAGTTTTGTGTAAATCGTTGAGCCGCAGTCAGGATACCATGATAATGTAATTACATTTCCAGACAATGTCTTGATGATGTTAATCCTGTGATGATGTTAATCCTGTGTGTGTGTGTGTGTGTGTGTGTGTTTAGCTTCTTCCTGGAGAAGAACATGTTCGCCTTCTTCCTGAACATCTTACGCCAGAAGTCCGGTCGTTACGTCTGTGTCCAGCTCCTCCAGACCCTCAACATACTGTTTGAGAACATCAGCCATGAGACCTCCCTATGTAAGTCTTTGTATATATAGGTGTGTGTGTGTGTGTGTGTGTGTGTGTGTGTGTATGCGCTTTCAATACATTGCCTAGAACATCTTGCATCCTAAGGGTCCAATCACACAGGATGCGTTTTGAAGGGTGAACAATGCAAGACTACATTTTTGTGTTGTTGCTAGGCAACCACAGAAGCTGACGATCAGCTGTCAGTCACTCAACCAGCTGTTTTTTTGTGCTAGCTGCAAAAAAACAACAAATTATGCAATTACTATAAACTATAAAAATCCATGAAAACAAGTTACCAGAAATATGAAGAGCAGCAGGAATTTGCCTCCAGGTTGCTGTTTTCTATCTAGATCATGGTAAATCTGCTTAGTAGAGTTCTAAAGCTCTGGGTGATCACCAGTCTGTCCTCCATGTTTATTGTTTACAAGAGTCACTGCACAAGTCCCGCCTCTCCGTTGATCTGATTGGACAGTAAAGAAAAAAAAGATGCATCCTGTATGATTGTGATCTAAGTCAGTCTCAGAAAGCCTAGACAATAAAGATGCTCTTCTCTTCTCTTCTCTTTCCTCTTCTCTTTCCTCTTCTCTTCTCTTCCCTTCTCTTTCCTCTTCCCTTCTCTCTCTTCTCTATCCTCTTCTCTTCCCTTCTCTTTCCTCTTCTCTTCTCTCCTCTCCTTTCCTCTCCTCTCCTCTCTTCTCCTGTCCACTCCCCTCCTCTCCTCTCCTCTCCTCTCCTCTCCTCTCCTCTCCTCTCCTCTCCTCTCCTGTCCTCTCCACAGACTACCTGTTGTCCAACAACCACGTCAACTCCATCATCGTCCACAAGTTTGACTTCTCGGACGAGGAGATCATGGCCTACTACATCTCCTTCCTCAAGACCCTGTCGCTCAAGCTGAACAACCACACCGTGCACTTCTTCTATAATGAGGTGAGGGATGGAGGGATGAGAGGGGCGAGAGAGAGAGAAAGAGAGAGATGGAACGAATGGCGGGAAACATAGAAGGGGCTGTCAGTCAAAGTCAAGAACCGCATCATGTCTGTAACGGGAGGAGAGGCTGAGAACGGAGGAATGGAGCGATGGAACGAATTAGTGAGAACGGGAGGGAGAGAAAATGACAGACCGTCAGTCAGATTCAACAGCCGTAACTGTGCAGCACTTCTCTAATGCGGTAAAGGGAGGGAGAGCTGGAGGGATGTCATGTAGGGAGAGAAAGAAGGGTTTGAAAAAAAATCAGAGGAAAAATATGGAAGGGTACCAAGCTGCCCAGTCTTACTTGAGCAATGAAATGAGTGGAGGGAGAGAAGGAAGGGGTGGCGGGAGAGGAAAGAGAGCGATGGAAGAGTAAATTTGGGAGATAATTGCCCATCACATTCAACATCCACATCTTCCACAACCTGGATGTGAAAAGAGAGATGGCAGGAATAAAACAGATGAAGGTCTGGGGGAAGAGAGAAAGGTAGAACAAGGTTTGAAGCTGGAAAGACAGATGGAATTAAAGGGGAATAGCGAGAGATGGCAAAGTAAAGAGAAATTTAAAGAGAATTTTAATCTCTTGAATAGAAATAAAAATTCTCTTTTAGTTTTCTCTTTACTTTAATCTCTTGAATAGAGATCTCTTGAATGGAGTATAAAAATTCTCTTTAAGTTTCTCTTCACTTTCACTCTTCCCTGATATCTGATAATATTGAATATCGCAATATTTTGTGAGTATCGCAATATTTTCAGCAATATCAAATTCATTCTTAAATCATTGTTGCGTCACAAGGTCAGTTTTCTAAGGGTAATTATTTTACCTTTTCAAAATTCGGGCACATTTCACATTTTTCACATGCATTTTTTGCAACCTTCAAATCAAGCTTGTATGCACTTGTTAGGCTACTTTCATCCACAAATCTTTGGCTGCAGACTTCCTGTGTCAAACAGCAGCTTCCTGTGCAGCTGGGTCGATTCAGCAGCTAGATCAACTGTCATCTTTGTCATCTTTCAGTAGCCTATACAGACACTTACATTCTGTGTATAACTATAAGTGTGAAATGCCAATGTAAAAGTGTGGCATTGTTGGTCCAATACAAGGTCCTAGTTCAGCAGAGGACTGATCATATTCACATCCAGTGGCTTTCTATGTTTTTCTCTTTTTATCATGATCATAAATCAGTTCACAGTCAACTTGACCTGATGAATCTGATTCAACTGGGCAAGTCATTAATAGGGAACAGCCCTAGGGAACTGTGTGTGTGTGTGTGTGTGTGTGTGTGTGTGTGTGTGTGTTAGTAGATGGTACAAAGAATGCATAACACCCTAATACTCTCTGATGTTATTAACCCTTATTGTTCCAGCAGTATTAATAGCCGTAGCATTGGCCTGTGTGTCCTGGGGAAAGTTATTGGTGTACTGTCGATGGTAGCGCTCTGCTTGCCCCTGAAGCCAAAACCAGACCCACTGTGTAGATCTGACAGGCATTTATATGGTTAAGTAACCTATGATAGATTTTAGTATGAAATTTCTCATATGGATCTAGAGTTATAAGCTACTTGGTTGACATTTGGTCAATCTGAGGGCAGAAAAACGTTTGATATGGTCTATTTTTTGCTTCACAAAAGCAACAGTCAACTGTCAGATCTACACAAGTCGTATTTTATGGACTTAAATTCTTGGCTTGGTTTCGGTGTCAGGGTCAGATTTCTTCATTCGCCGCGACCTCCGGGTGACCTTTTGAACTCCGACCCTGGACTGTGATTGGCCGGAGGTCTCGGCGACTGAGGAACGGCCGGGTCGAGGAACAGGCACTGACACAGAGAGAGATGACTCTGTAAGATGCAGAGCTGCAGACTGTACTAAATGTACTAAATAACTAACATTTACTAAATTCAACACACTGGCATGTTGCTACATGTTGACTAAGTGATAAGATAGTTCTTAAAATCAACATTCACTGGAGACATTTTGCGTACAACCTCCAGCTAAAGTTGTTTTGTTTGCATCATTGTGTCAGGATGGATCACCATAAGGGCCAAAAAACACCCAAAATCAATAGCTGCCAGATTGTTATTGTGCCACAAACTCATCTTTTGATGTGAAATCCATAATACACTGTGAGTATTATGGATGACTATGAGTCAACAACAAAACAGACTCAAGATCATTTTTCAGATACTTGTAAGTCCATATGATTGGATTTTTGTCACTTCTAATTAGCTGCTACAGCTATTACAAAGACTCATTACAAACCTAGGAATTCAATGGGATTTGAGTGAACTAATGCTGGTCCAATAGGCAGCGAGTAGGGTTATTACCTTCAATCTCATACTGTTTTACAGTAATTGTTGTCTATCCAACATGTTGAAAGGAAATTGTCTTTTTCCTTTTAGTCCCACCAGCAGTACTCTACCTATAATACATCCATGTACTGTACAGAAGCAATGTATTATTACAGTATTAAGAGATGTTTTAGGCTAGACCTTTTCTGTCTTATAGTAATAGTTACTCTCATTAATTCTTTCTCTATCCTAATCCTATTTCCCCTTCGAATTGGAATACTACATACTATTGCTGAGCTAGAAAAGTTTGGGATATATTTACAGTAGATCCATTCTATTGTTTCTATCTAGAATTGTATTTTAACAGAAATGGAATGATAAATATCATATTCCCAATGTAGAACACTTTCTCAAATAAATTGCAGTACTAGATACCAGCAGGCTACTCTCCTATTATCTTATAGTCCTCTCAAGTGCTGACGTCATTTCGGGGTTTTCGATTTCCATCTGGATCCTTTTTTTCCCCGTTTCGTTCTGTCCTTAAAGTGGGTGAAATAATTTAAGTAGAAATGACGTATGATGAAGTTAGTACATATTTTAATGCGTGACAGAATAAAAAAAAAAAAATGGTGCAGATGTTCTGACTTCACAGAGCCACGATCTGCTTGAATGCGAAGCTAAGTGTCGCTAGCAATTTATTTGATCTTTTTCATTGCAGTTTTAAAACCAATCAGAATCCACCTCAACAAATCAAGAAAGGCATATTAGAGGAACCCATGAGATCAAAAATAGGCGGGATCCAGAATCCCAGAAATGATGTCACACTTGAGAAGACAATAGTCTTTTTCCTATCCAAAGGGAATACGAGGCAGCATGTCTGTCCCCCTCAGCCTGTCTTCCTCTCTCTCTCTCTGTGGTTGTTTGTGGCCTGAGCGCGGCGGTGCAGCGCAGTGCCTTGCTCACCGGCGCCCCCCCTCTCTGTCTCCCACACACAGCACACTAATGACTTTGCCCTGTACACCGAGGCCATTAAGTTTTTCAACCACCCCGAAAGCATGGTCCGCATCGCAGTCCGCACCATCACACTCAACGTCTACAAAGGTGAGTGCCGGGAACACGCATGCACGCTCACACACACGCACACGCATACACACACACACACACACAGGATGCCGGGACTGCCTACTGCTTCGCTTCGTCCTCTTTCCTTCTTCTTGCTGCTGCTTCTGGTGCATGAGCATGACTAACAGGTAATGCTTTGACTAAGCACACACACACACACACACACACACACAGCCTGCTGAAATAAACAAAGATATCACACATAAGTGACCGTGCTTAACAATCCTGCAAACAATGGAGATGGTTTTTAAGTGTTCATTAACTAATGTTAACTAATGCATTTACTAACATGAATTGAACAGTAGTTAATGTTAAATGCACATGAACAACTGCATCAATTAATGTTATACATGTTTGTTAATGTTAACTAATGTGTTTACTAACATGAATTACGCATCAACAGTGACATTAACAAAGATGAGTTCATATTAAATGCACAATAAACAACTGCATTAAGTAATGTTGTTATACATGTTTGTTAATGCCAATGTATTTTCTAAATTGAAACCCTAACTCATCATGTATTATTCAAACATATCCTGCCATTAAGTAAAGTAAGTAAGCCACAATAAGCATTACCTAACATGAATAGTGTGTTATTCATGTAATTTGGTATAAAGTGTCATTTAATTCATGTTAGTAAATTAGTTAACATTAGTTAATGAACACTTAATGTAAAGTGTTACCAGTTCTTCTTGCGGTCAGTAAATTTCCATTGCCATTCATTTTACATTGTCATTCATGTGACTTATCACTTCATTGATAAACTTAGTCTGCACTTGGAACATTCATGATGAAGTAAATTGGAAACTCAGTAACTCTTTAAATTACAGGCCATTAATTACACAGTAATGACCGGAAATAACTAAGTAACATCCAAGTAAAATAGATGTATTAACTAGTTATAGAATTAGAATGACTCAATTACTGAGTGATGAGTGATATACATATATATGACATATTTTCAGTCAACACACAACCTATAAAACAGATCCTATTAAAACATTCACATACACATATGTACTAACTCTTGAGAAAGTCCACACTACACTACATGTGAAGCCATTGCAGAAGTCCCTCCACCCATCATCCTATCCTGCACTAACGCTGCAGCTTTTGCAAAAGAAATCCTCTTGTGGGTGGAGCAGCAGTAATGCAGCAGCCTGCCAACAGGACTTCTGCAATAGCTCTGCTGCTTTCTGCACTTTGCTGCATCTGCTCTCCCTTTTCTCAGTTTTAGGGCTGACTAAGGGGAAATGGGTGGTGGAGTTGGTGGGTTTGGCTTTTCTGCACGGATTTACGCCTCTCTTCTTTATGCATAACATTACCTCAACATAGAGTCACTGCAATGTGTCAACTATATCTTCCTGTCTGTCCTCCTACCTGTTCTTGTCTAGTCCTGCATGCAACAGTTAGCCTTCTCACGTCAGTCATAGGTGTTTCTGTAACTCTACGTTGACTGAAGAGGCGTCACCAACAGTCATTACAGTTAGCGCTACTAACTCCAGTGTTTTAGTTAGTAGAGCTGTTTACTCTATATGAAGTAACCTGATTGTGTGGGGAATGTGTCATTGCCGGGCCAGCCATGTGCTATGCTGTGGTCAGGAATCAGCCAGAGAGGGAAGCATCAGCTAGACCCAACACCTGTGACTGATGTTCATCCAGCAGCTGAGAATTGTGACTGTTGTAATACAAGGAATTCAATAGGGATGTGACCATTGAGATTCTGAATGCATTGTGATTTGTATATAGTAAAAGCTGGCCTTGGTGAGTTTTAGATGCAAGTTTTAATAACCAGAGTTTACATTTTACACTTGTTGAAAGTTACCTTAAACTTCAAAATGTTTTACCCTAAAAAGTATCATACAGTGATGGAATTGATAGATTTTTAGCACATCACATGTTTGATGCTTCCTCTTTGTGTTGATTCCTCAGGACATGCACTGCAAAAAATTACAACCTTGGCAAGGGATTTTGTCCTATATCCAGACTTATCAAGCTAATTTGGGGATATTTTTGTTAAATAATTTCATTGCACTGGCAAATAATTTGATTAAAAAATATGACCCTTTTCACTGTAATGTAACTTACTTCAAGACATTTACTTGGTGCAAGTGAAATTGTCTTAGAGCAAGTTAATTATTTCAAGATATTCTTATTGTGTTGTGATGTTTTCACAAAACAAGTAAGCAGAATTTCTTTAAACCAGCCAAATGATCTGCCAGTGCAGTAAGATCCTTTGACAGAAAAGATCCTGAAGTAAGTTTGATTTCTATAAGCGTAGATAACAGATAAAATCACTTTCCAAGATTGTCATTTTTTGCAGTGTGGTTTCTTTGTTTAGATACCTACAGGTTCCTTCCCAACCTTCACCAGCCCCCCCACAGCCACCCCACAGCTACACCCCTTTACTCACATTAACCCTGTGTCTGTTTCCCCCCTCTCCCTCCTCCTCCTCCTCCTCTTCTTTACCCACTCCTCCTCCTCTTCCTCTCCTCCTCTCTCTCCCTCCTCTCCCCTCCCTCCCTCCCTCTGCGCGCCCCATCTGCCTAACTCCAGTCTCATGTAAGTTGGTTCCATTCACTAGTCTTCTTCTTTGGGCTGGGTATCATTGGAACATTTTCTCTTTCATCTGTTTTTTTTAGATGCCGGTACCGGTTGTAGAATGAGAACGTATTGATACCTTAAGCTGTTTAATTTCTGTGTAATATCTGTCAGTGTTTTTTACACTCAATTTTGATGCCTCAAAATTGATATTGATTCCAAAAATTGCCGCGATACCGATCGATCGATACAGATCGTGTGGTATCGCGTTTTCGATACCCAGCCCTACTTCTTCCTATTGGTCTATTTGTTATAAATGTACCGATATGAATATCTTTGTAATTCTTGTTGTAAACCATTCTGTATCGCCCACCTACACACATGCAGATAAACCTGCATGCCTTTTTTTTTTTTTGTTTCTTCTTAGGTTAATTGCTTCCACAGACTTAATTTCAGCCGAGCCCCTGATGGTGCTTGTTGTTTTGGTGATGGGGTTTGCCAATATTGGTTACTTTTGGTTGTTTAGTCGGTGTCTGCCTCTGTATGAGTTCTCAATTCATCCACAAACGGACAAAGCTGGAATGGCACTGTGACTCCTAACGGCGACGGCTTGTGATTAGCTCGTGTTTGCTTTTCTCCCATTGTGTAATCGGTTTATTTGATTTGGCTGTTCCTTCATGACCGAAGTCTTCTGTCGGACCTGTGTGCAGTAGCATTTGGAAATGACTCTTGCCGTTTATTTCTTTCCTACCGGATGGGTGGGTATTACTACATCAGGATTGTTCGGATTTCTAATAACTGACTCTCAAATACCTAAAATTTCTTATTAAATGGTCCTACGTGGCACACCCCACTTATCTACTCCAAACAGATTAAAACAAACGCTAGGAATTATTTGCAAATGCTGATTCACCCAGGTCACAGTATGAGGAGATATCATTGCCCATATTTTTCCGCTCCGTAGTTCTCCTTCCCATTACTGTTCTCACAGTGCCAATGCATTGAGAACGTTTGGATGATCCATATCTCTTTTTGTCCCCGATGTCAGTCTCCCTCTCTGGTGGAAACGGACCGTTCACCTCTGTCCTGAGTCTGGTCTAGTTTAGTCTATCCTGCCCTCCCCCCGGCTTGAGTTTAGTCTAGTCCAACCACGACTCATTTAGCCCCCTGTCCAACCTGACAAATTCTTAGCCCAGTGTTAACCTTTTGCCATTGGCGGTTGTTTTAGCCTTGTTTTTCCACATTGCACCACCTACCCCAGAGCTAATCTTTAGAATTTTACCCTAGCAAACGCAGCTCAGCTCTAAAACAGGATTACCCCACTTAGGAAAGCAGCAGTGTGAGAGAAGATCCCAGTCTAGGGTTAACCAGAGAGAAAAGCAGTTGGTCCTGGGCTCACTGCAGTGTCAGAAGCCCCATTCACACTCCTATTTCAATCTGAAACTGAACCAGCTTTACACATACTCTCAACCCCACTCCAACGGTGACCCCTTTGCATTAACAGTGGATTGACTTGACCGATTCATCGACTTAATTTGAGTTCATTTGCTTCGTTAATTTCCCTTAATTTCGTCTCACAGTTTGAACGGCTTTGATTGTTTTATCATATTTAATTGTCACATTTCTGGTAATGGGTCACAAGGTGCGTGGGTGTGTGTGTGTGTATATGTGTTACCTGTGGGTAACCATGGTAACGGCCCCCTTTCGCTGACCCCTGACCCCCTCTCCAGTGGACAACCAGCACATGCTGCACTACATCCGAGACAAGACGGCCGTGCCGTACTTCAGCAACCTGGTCTGGTTCATCGGCAGCCACGTCATCGAACTGGACAAGTGTGTGCAGACGGATGAAGAGTAAGTCCAGTCTGTCTTTCTCCAGCCGTCCCAAATGATTCAACCTTAGGTATCACCCTACAAGAGTGGCCTGTTATTCTCACTGTGGCCTCTAGGTGTCAGGCTTGTTTCAGGTTTGACAGATGAAGTTGGGCTTGGAGTTTGTGATCCACAGCATCCTCCTGGTGCTTATTTGATTACATTTTTCACAAGTACATGATATTATGCATTTTAGGGTTTTAATGTGAACTGGGTGAAATGAAAAAAAGGGTATTGCTATTATCTAGGGCATATTTTCCCCCTCATTCATAATTTCACAGGCATTTAATGAACTTTGAAGCACATTTTTGCCTCAATTTCTGAACCTGAACAACATCTCAATCTCTCTCTCTCTCTCTCTCTCTCTCTCTCTCCCTCTGTCCCCTCTGCCAGACACAGGAACAGAGGGAAGCTAAGTGACCTGGTGGCAGAGCACCTGGACCACCTCCACTACCTGAACGACATCCTCATCATCAACTGTGAATTCCTCAACGACGTCCTGACAGACCACCTCCTCAATCGCCTGTTCCTGCCCCTCTACGTCTACTCGCTGGTCAGCCCCGAGACGGTGCGTTACTCTGTGTGTGTGTCTGTGTGTGTGTCTGTGTGTGTGTGTGTGTGTGTGTGTGTGTGTGTGTGTGAGGGAAAACCATGAGGCAGCATGTTATTGTATATGCACTGTAGGACTCTTAATCTTGTGGTTAGGTTTGTTTTTTATCGCATTTAATTTCACACTTTTCTTCTTCTTTTAGCCTATTTTCTCTTCATTGTTTTTCCTATTTTATCTCTTCATTATGTATTTTACTATTACTAAACTCTGCATTTATATGAATGCAATATAAATAAAGTATATAATTACTATTACATGTGAAAGTGTGACCTCTCCTGGTCTTTCCGGTTGTGTTTTTCAGTCTGAAGAGAGAAAGATCAACCCTCAGGTGTCCCTCTACCTTCTGTCTCAAGTAAGACACACACACACACACACGCACACACACACACACAAAGGTGACAAGGTGGAAAATTACCACCAGCCACCACTTAAGTACTGGTATATTTTGGATGTGACTGCTGTGTTAATTTACTGTTTGCAAGTAAATCACTCTGGGAATGTCTACCAGCCACTTTGGCAGGTAGCCAGTCATCCATTGGCGGTTCTTAAGCCCAATATGGCTGCTGAATTCTGGGATTTACCAGCCACTGTGGCCTGTAGACAATAAAAGCTTCCTGCCCTTCCTCCCCCCCCCCCCCCCCCCCCCGCCCCCCCCAACACACTCACTCACACACACACAGTTTCAGCTAGATGCGTTGTTTGTGGATACTTCTGCCTCGGCTTTACTCGGCCTTGTAAGGTAAAGCTGACCAATCAGAGGCCAGGCCCTTAAGCCCCTCCAGAGACCTTACTCACAGTCTGACACTCATTTACAAGCTAAAGGAGGAGTAATAGCTGAATCCTTTGGGAATATTTTGTGAGTCGTTTCACACAAGTTTCTGCAGAAGAACAAATTTTGCATCACACACATATCTGCTGATTAGGATAAACAATACATTCTGTATTAGAGCTTTTCCTGACTTTGTCTGACACATAAGTCCCATTCATTTCCGATGGAAGATTCCTGTTTTAAAGCCCTTTCCTTGTTTTTTCCTTATTGTGTGTGTGTGTGTGTGTGTGTGTGTGTGTGTGTGTCGCAGGTCTTTCTGATCATCCACTATCGGCCGCTGGTCAACGCCCTGGCCGACGTCATCCTCAACGGAGACTTGTCCGTCTTCACCCCGCAGACGGACACACACAGCACACACAAGAACACGGTGAGACACACACAGACAAGAACACATAACAACATGGTAAAACAAATACAGACACACACACACACGCACACCCACACACACACGAACATGCTGAGACACACACCCCCCCGAGACACACTCACATGGACACACCGCAGACTCATGAACAGCACACACAAGAATGTGGTCAAACAAGCACACACACACACACACACACACACACACACACACACACACACGGTATAACACACACACATACTGCAGACTAATGCAAACCGCAAAAATATGCAAACATGCAAAAACATGGTACAACAAACACATGTGCACGCACACTCACACAAATATGGTAATACACACACACACACACTGCAAGCTGTCACTCAAAGCACACAGAAGAACACAGTATGACACACACACTCATACACACATTGCGGATTGACACAAACAGCACACAGAAGAACACGATATGAAACACACACACGCACAAATACAGTAAGACACATACAGGTTTACACACACACACATACTGCAAACTGACACACATGATACACACAAGAACATGGTAAGGTACACTCACTCAAACACACACACACACACACACTGCAGACAGAGTACAATACACACACACGCTCTGGGAGCACAGCACAACCAAGAACACACACACACACACACACACACACACACAGCAGAGTTCCAGTAGAGAGTGTAGGTGGTTGTGAGAGCACAGGGTCATGGTTTTCTCCATGATTCACCCACATCAAGGCATGAATATGCAAATCACCCACATTGTTCTGTCTTTTTTTCTTTTTTTTCCATTTCTCTTCTCGCTCGCTTTCGCTCCTTCCACCTTTCTTCCTGTCTGTCTGGGCCTTGGATTGAAACGTGTGACTCTGTCGTTTTTTCTCTCCTTTCTCTGCATCTCTATTTATGTTTGTCTCGCTTTGTTATTTCCCTTCGCTTTTTTTTATTTCCCTGTGCCTCTCTCGTTGGGTCTCTCTCTCTCTCCCTCCCTCTCCTTCTTTCCCCCTTCTCTTCCCCATCTGATTCCCCTCGTCTCTCTTTTTCTACTTCTCTCTTCCTCCCATCCTCTCTCTCTCTCTCTCTCTCTCTCCCTCCCTCTCTCTCTCTCTCTGACCATCTGCTTGTGAAGCCAGGTGGTTGTGCCGAGGTAGTGAGCGTTTCTCAGAACCCATGTGGTTTTTCTCTGCTCTGTTTGTGTGTGTGTGTGTGTGTGCGTGTGCGTGTGCGCGTGTGCGTGTGTGTGAGACTTGCGGCTGTTGTAAGAAGAAGCCTACCTTTTCAGTGAATGCGAGTGTGGGGCGCGATGTATTAACAACGTCGGTCTACCGCAAGAGGGGCCAGCCAGACGCACTGTGTAGCTCTGCGATAGACTTGGCTGCATGGAGCATTTTCAAAGCATCAGTATAGCATTGTGGAATGAATTGTTCTTCGTTGGTGTAATTGCCGCAGAAGCTTGAGCATGCACCTCATTGGCTTTTGTATTTGTAACATATAACTGAATGTGAATGCTTTTTTTAACGATGTTTTAGAAGCATGGAATCATTTTATTTTATTTATTCTTTGCGTGTGTTTTAGTTCACAGTTTGATTCCCACATCAGATAGACACGTCTCTCGTTTGATTTGTCCTCGATGAAAAGGGCCGACAGACAAAACACGGGCTCCGTCTTCAGCACAGGTGGTCAGGTGGCACTTCCTGTTTTGTCTTGTGATGTGGCAGGAAATGAGGTCACGCGGCGGAACACACCGATAGAGCCGGCTCCCCTAACCCAGATCTCTTTCCTGGAAGAGGATTGTGCGCGTGTGTGCGTGTGTGTGGGCGTCGCTGTTGATGCACTCTTAACCTGCTCAGGACCGCCTTTGTATTCTTCTTCTTCTGTCTTTTTTTTATACACGTGTTTACTTGCAAGTGCACCAATTAGATACAGTATGCATTTGCATGCATGTGTGTTTGAGTGTCTTGTTTTCAATGCACATGCAGATGTTTTGGTGCCCATGGTGTTTGCATTAATTAGTACATGTTTCGCCTACAAGTGCCCTATTTTGGTGTGCGGTTGAGTGTGTGTGTGTGTGTGTGTGTGTGTGTGTGCATTCGTGTGTGTGTGTGTGTAGGTTTGTCTTACATGCTCTCTGACCTCCATTAATTTCTCAGCATCGGCTCAGAGTGTGAGTGGTTTACCAGAACCTAGTCTGCAAACAGGTGCACCACACTCACACACACACACACACACACACACACACACACACCAATACTAGTCTGTGGTTTATGCCTGACAGTATACACGCTGCGTATTTAGCTGCAGCACAGTACAATCCTGACTGCTCAGATGCAACAGTGTATCAGTGTTTTTAATGTATGGGTCTAAAAAACAAAGTAGATTACATAAGCTTACATAGAAACCCACATTGTAGTATTGCATAACATGAAAAACAATTCAAAATTAAAAAGCCACTGCCCCATATTATCTAGGTATTCACACTTCTGTTAAACTATACTTCTCTACATTTGCATTTTTCAACATTTAGCTGATAGAGTGACTTACAATGAGGGAGACGTTACCGGTTTCTTGCTTTCTGATTGGCTGTCCTGTACTTTGGTCTATCTTCTTAATGTTAATGCTTCCCTCCCTCTCTCATAAGTACATGGAGAAAGGCCAGGGAGTGAGAGAGAGAACAGAGGATGGAGGAGAGAGAGAAGACAGGAGGGATGAGTGAAGGGCATGGATTAAAAAAGATAAATGGAACCGGTTTCAGTTCATTTGGCACACTTTTTCCCATAATGCACAGCTTCCTTCCAGCAAGTGTGTACTGTATTGCTGAGAAACTGCAGAGGTTTTCTTGGCACAAATTAGAATAAGGAGGTTAGGGCCTACAGTTTGTGACACTGTACACCAGGTGTATGTGTGTGTTTGTGTGTGTGTGTGTGTGTCGGTGGTTTGCCTTAGCGTAACAAGTACAGTGAACTAGGCCAGCCCAGTTTCAGTGTGCGATACCTGACCCTCTTCCTCTTTGTGTCCTGTAACAGAGTTATGTAATGTTATGTAAGCGGCGTTATACAAATGAAACCAGCTTATTACCACAGAAAGATGATACATCACGGAATCCATCGGCCCCCTATTTTGCAAACCTGCTGGACTCTCGCCATTTAGATAAACTTAATAAACTTACCAGCCGCAGCCGAAGTTAAACCTGCATTTTCTTGTTCAAGTGAGGCTGAGTGGCATTTTTCCTTGCACTTAAGTGACTGGTATGCGTACAGATGATGCTTCACCTCTTGATGCCCCTCCCAGGTCAGAGCAATCACTCCAACCCAGTTCCATTTTCATCTTACACCCCGTCCCCAAAGTCTGGAAACATATTGAAACTGAACTTAAGAATACCCAAGTCTTGAAAAGTCTGGAAATTACACAAAATGTTCGGAAAAGTACGGACCAAAGCTATTATTCAGTTGCAATACACACAACTACATATTTGATGTACTTGTAGACCCTCCATGTGAGGGATTGTGGCTTAGTCCAGTGGTTCTCAACGTGGGCCAGGGGACCACCAGGGGTCCTTGAGGGGGTTCTAGGGGGTCCCCAGCAAATTGATGAATCGTTAAACTTCAGCATTATTTCATTTACAAGAAGTTAACACAATTAGAGAGACTGTAGAAGAATGACTGTTTTGATCATAGCTTCACTGTTATCTCTCTACCCACAATACAGATAGTCATGGAATTCTGGACAAAATCATATCTAACAATAAAAATATTCTCAGATTACAAAATCTCATGGAATGGGGGTCCGTGGCTCGAATGTGAACTACATGAACGGTCCTTGATATGAAAAAGGTTGAGAATCACCGGCTTAGTCGATATGCTGCCCAGCCACTATCGCCATCATTTTGACCTCTGACCCCAAAATGTTCAACTCCAGTCAAAAGCATTGAGGTTTGGCAAAAAGTTTCGAAATGGAGGAAAGTACAAGAACCCTGATTTTTTTTTTAAGGCTTTTTAAGCGAGCAGGCAGGGTTTGCGTGTCAGAGGTCGAACCTGCGACCTTTCAGTCTCTAACCACTAACACCCTGCCATTCCTTCAACCTGAACTGTGCCTGAAATTTCTAACCAAGCAGGGCATACCAGGTGTGGTATGAAAAAACCCTAACCCTAACCCTGTAAAAATGCAGCGGAGATTAGCGGTCTGTGACTATTGGATGTTATAATTTCACATGCCTGAGAATCGTCTTCATCTAGCAAGATAACAAGGACACAAACCATTGCCATCAGCCTGTCTGAATGGATAACCGGTCTTTCGTTTCCCATAGATATGAGAACCGAGCACAACATACAAGCAGGCGGCTTAGTTTTACTGTAAGTCAATGTGTTTGCTTCTTAGCACGCCGTCTTATCATGTACCAGCTGTTTCCTGTGTGTGTGTGTGTGTGTGTGTGTGTCTGTTTGAGTGACTGTGTTTTGAGAAATGGGCTCCTTCTGGTTCCAGTATGGCTTCACCTGTCATCGATAATGTACAACAGCTTGTGTGTGTGTGTGTGTGTGTGTGTGTGTCAAGTGGTCATTGCCTAATCTGATAATATATTAGGGGGAAGTGGCTTGTGTGTTTTAGCGGCATTTGACCAACATGATAGAGCAAGAAGGATTTACTGTAAGGCCCTCTGTGTGTATTTGGGTGAATGTGTTTTTCTGTGTGTGTGTTTGTGTGTATCTGTGTTTTTGCTGCGAGTGTTCCGGTAAAGAGGTGCGGTGATATTGTCTTCTGGGAAAAGGACTGTGAGAGCAAAGTCTCTTCTAAGTAGCCAATCTCTGAGTGTGTTTATTATTATTATTATTATTTCAGTATCAGTTCTAAGATATTATTATATTATCTGGCAATTTATTACAGAAACAGGTTTTATTGCATTTTTGAGTCATTTAGAGGAGCCTTTTATCACACTTTGGTTATTCCATTATCTGACAGTTATCACATGATCAGCTGCTTCACCCCTCTCTTTTGCTCCTCCTCTCTCTCACTCACCCTTTATGCCTAGTTAACGCTATGTGGCTTGGTGTGTGTGAGCTCCATATGAACATGCCATGCAGACATGCCATCCATATACCTTGGCATGTTTCTTGCTCTTTCATGATGGCCATACGCCCGGAAACTCCAATACTTTTAGTGGCACTGTGGGAAAATTCAGCCGTCCAAAGCCCCCGGCAAGAGAAAAAAAAGAATCAGCCAGTAGTTCCAGTTCCTCTTTGTTCAGGCAGTCCTTGATGGAGATGCGTCTAGGTAACATGAACCAGCCATTAGCGTTGTCACAATACCAGAATTCTGACTTCGACACCAATACTAATACCGTGGTATCATAGTATCAAATGCCTAGATACTAAATATCTAGGCATTTGATACTATGATACCACGGCAAACAAGAAAAACCATCAAGCAATGTCGCAGAACAACCACTGTACTTTATTTGAACCAAAACCATGGAAAGCACCATTAAGTTTAACATGAAAATCAAAGGGGGGGTATCCTAGGATGTGGCAATTCCTAGTGTTTCTGGTGATTTTGGTTCTTGGAGGTGTGAAGTAATCACAGTAAAAAAAAATGGAATCATGTTACTGTACGGTTTCCCCAGAGTCACCAAGTATAAAACACGCCCCCTTGTACAAGCCAGTCAGATTTTGCTCCAGTGTCTATGTAGACACTGGACTGTCTGAAATCGACCAATCAGTGCTAAGAGGAGAATGGCAAGCCAATCAGCGCAGTAGCTCATTAGCAAAAGAAGCTGCTTATGTAAAACGACCCATTTTGTTGTAGGTGGGAAACAAACACTGGGAAGTGAACAGCTAAAGCTAGAACTAAATGATTTTTACTGAAAAAAACGTTATAGACTGAAAGGCTGAAAAAGCAAAAGATACTCCTCCTTTAAATAACTTCATAAATATTCATCTCTGCAGTGAGAACAAATAACAAAATAAATACATCAAGAACTTGAATAAAACTGCCGTCACCAGTTTAGTCAACCAGTTTAGGAGGGACTGAATCCAGGGATTCAGTTGGAGACATGGTGGACATTTTGACCCTCTTCAGACTCCATAGAATTTTGTGCTGACTGCCGCATTCCACTATCAAGAGCCAGCCTGAGGCTCTGTCCATTCCAAAGCTAGTTCACCTTCTCTTAACAATTCCAATCCACATGCCATCTGCATGTGTCCGCCTTCTAGAGGAGATGTTGAAATGGAATTTCAGCTCGCAAAACACATTTGGTTAAAGCATCAAAGTCTCTCGAAGACTATTGGTTATCATGCCAATGCTTCCAGGCGTTCTTCTCTTGGTTAATGTGTTTCTCTGTCTCCCCCTCTCTCTATCCCTTTCTCCTTCTCTCTTTCCCTGCCTCTCTAACTCCCCCCCCCCTCCAGGCCAGTGCAGGTGGTGTGCGTCGCTTCACCAAGCCCCCCGAGTCCCTGGAGCGCTCCCTGGAGCTCTCGCGCCACCGGGGCCGCAAGAGAACCCAGAAGCGGCCCAACTACAAGAACCTGGGCGAGGAGGAGGAGGAGGACAGGGCCGGGGGAGGAGGAGGAGGAGGGGGTGGAGGAGGAGGAGGAGGAGGAGGGGGAGGAGGAGAGGAGGGCTGGGAGGACGACGGTCGAGAGAGGGAGAAGGGAAAAGGTACAGAGGGAGGAGGAGGAGGTGGTGGGAGTTCTAAGGGAAGCAGAGCGAGTGGGGAGACGGCGGAAGGTGAGTGCGCGCGTGTCGTTGGACACGGGAGTACAGGACTGTGTGTGTGAGTGTGCCTTCACTGCCATCGATCAGACCCGACCTCCCATGATGCACTCTGATTACCCAGCGGCCACCACGGCAGCAGCCCTCCTCTCCAAACTGACAAGAGAACGACTATAACAATTAACAACAGAAAAGTAAAACGATGATAACAGCTTAACTCCAATAACAGCTTAACTATTAATCATAATGTACTCTGCTTGCTGTTTGCTGTAACTTCAATATTTTACATTTTGGTACATTTTAGCTAACAAATGAGACTTTTAAGACTATTGAGTGATGTGTCAGCTCAGGAAAGAAAGAGTGGATTAGACCTCGCTTCAGCCTCTCCAAACTGGCAGAGAAAGAAAAATCACTCAAATGCTAAAACAATGAAGACTATGCATGATATGAAAAGTGAGAAAATGTGAGAAATAAGGAAAAGGAAAGAATGAAGGAGTGATCACACTTAAGGGTTAAGAAAAAAGTGGATGAAAAATGAAAGAGCAGAAGCAGAAAAAAAAACCTCTTTGGGCAGTTTTGAGACGAGGCCTCCCTCTTTCTGCTGCTTCCCCCGTTTGGCACCTTGTCATTTCCCCACGGTTACCATGGCTACCACTGATCGCCGCGTCCGCCGCGGCCTCCGTGGCAGCCGACTGTCCATCTCCACGGTGATACACCATCCATCCTGTGCTCCTCACCTCTCCGCCTGTCTCTCACTCTCCTGTGTGCATGTGTGTTAGCATCTGAGGGTGTGTGTGTTTATAAGTAAATATGTTAGCATTTCACTCGTCTAAAGTGATTCCTTCTTTCCTTGGACTGAATAGGGAGCCGAAGTTGATGTCATTTTCATCAACCCTTTGGTTGACTTGACCCTATGTCAATGTATGGGAGGTTACTTCATGTAAGCAATTTAAAAAGCATATGACTTTTATTTTGAAATATGTTGTAGGTAGCATCAACATATTTCGCTTGGCTTAATTTCACAAAAATTCATTCAGTATTATTTACATGGATGACAAATTTAACTACACTACCTGGCAGACGTTTAGCTGGAATGTTCCATCTCTTGCAAAGGGAACAAGCTACATTGGCTTGCTAGCTAGCTAGCTACAGCTTCACAGGCTACAGTGAAAACATGTTGGTAGTTGCTATCATGAGCCTGAACTCAGACTTTAGCAAAGTCCCAAACTGCATCTCAAGAGGTGAAAACCTAGCCATGCGCGACACCGTCTACTCTCTACAACAGTTGGTACATTTTACGTTGTAGTTCTCCATCGTTACAAAGTGTTTTCTGTACACTTCAATGCCCTAAAATAACATAAGTGTGCAAATTGCCTAAAAGCTTATACTGCGTAGTGAGCGAGAGGTGAATCTAATCACCATTTGTTGCTTTGTTTAGTTGCAGAAGACGTACTACTTTGCAGTCAATAGTAAAAGTAACTGTAACTTGGCTAATACTGTTTGTATTAGCCAACTGTTCCATCTTCTGTCCATAGACACACCAAGGACATTGATTTTTGTTGATTTGTAAGAAAACTTCAAACTGTCTAGGTGTTGCTTAAATGTGTCAGCAATTAAATGATGCATCGTTTCTGCTAAATGTCCGCTGACCATGGATCGGTCTCCATTTGCTTGTTCATTCGTCCGTTCACGATAACACACAATATCTCCAACACCGCCAATCGGATTTTGATTAAACTTGAGGGAATGATGCATCTCACCATCACACTCCAGCAGTTTCAAAATTAAAGAATATCCCAAGGATAATGCCACAATTACAGGACAAAACAAGATACTGATTGGCCGAGAGTGGGACTGATTCATTTGTGGGGGATGACATATTTACAGTTTTACAGTTTTTGTTTTAATTTTGCGACGGTAAGCATATTTTCAAATGGTCGATATCTGACTTTGGAACGCACCTTGTGTTCTTCAGATACAACCTAATACAACAGTGATTCTCAGATTCCCATGGGAGGGTGCGGAGGGCTTGGCTATCTTCACAACCCGAGAACTTTCTGAAGCTCACGATGCACAGGCAATATTTTTCGGCAGAGCACATTTGCATGGACAAAATTCAGTGTGAATAACATTGTGGGCTGCCGCGGAACAAACACTTTCAAAATGAGGCATCTACCATTTTGGGGGGAAAAAAAATGACACCTACTCTTACAAAACGATCGATAAGAAAAGTCAACAAATTGCAGTATGGTGCTTTTGAAAGGATAGTAGGTAACTTCTAACTTGTAGTAAGTCCTTGGCTGACAAAATGACACACTTTTAGAACTGACAAATAATGGTCTTCAGGTAATTTTCTCCCTAATGGATATAAAAATTGGCCCATCTTTATTGCTTCAACATGTTGCCCATGTTTTGAACTAGTGTAGGGAGAGAGGGAAACACTTTAGACTGTAAATTCATAATCACTGGTGAGTCCATTTTTCTCTCCACATCGACCAGGCGTGTTTCTGTAGGGTGTGTGTGATGTGAATGTGAATAGCACGTGTTTTTAAAAAAAGTTACCCTCACGCAAATGTATGTGTTTTTATGTAAGTACTAAATCTGAGTGTGTGTGTGTGTGTGTGTGTGTGTGTGTGTGTGCACAGAGATAGAGATGGTGGTGATGGAGAAGTGCAAGGTGTCAGAGCTGACGGAACAGAACATCACTGATGAGGAGAAGACCGCCGCAGCCACCCGCACACACGCACAGAGGAGCAGGTACACACACACACACACACACACACACACACACACACACACACACAAACAAAGAGATAACCCCACCAAGCAGCAACCACACTGAATGGTTTTGATGGTTTTGAGATGGAAAGAATGAATAAAAGGAAAGAAATGAGTCTCTCTGGACTGATGTTATCTTCTCTCTCTCTCTCTCTCTCTCTCTCTCTCTCTCTCTCTCTCTCTCTCTCTCTCTCTCTCTCTCTCTCTCTCTCTCTCTCTCTCTCTCTCTCTCTCTCTCTCTCCCTCCCTCCAGGCCATTCCTAGACATGGTGTACAGTGCTTTGGACTGCACCAATGAGGACTACCACGCCCTGTTTGTCCTCTGCCTGCTCTATGCAGTCTCACACAGCAAAGGTAAGCCTGGCTGACGTCCTACACAGCAGGGTTTACCTTGTGCACATGTGTGGGTGCAGCAAGGTTTGGGTCACAAAGCATTTAGACGCATACTTTTACATACTTTTACATTTACAGTCATTTTTTATATACTTTACATTTTGGTGTATGCTATAGAGCAGTGGTCTTCAATCCTTGAGACCCAGGGCGCTGCTGGTTTTCATTCTAGCCATCTAATCAGGGACTGATTCACACCTGGGATGCCAGGTGAACGCAATTAACTACCTGGTAGTTTAGAAAACCAGCAGGACCAGGATTGAGGACCACTGCTATAGAGGGGCTTTAGGTGATGTTACTCACCCTCTGGCAGCCATATTGGAGGTCCTCAGCTCTTGGGCAACTGTGACTTTGAACAGGTGGTTGCATTTCTAAATATACAACTTGGCTATCTCAACATAATTGAATAGACATGGTTAAATTCTGTGCTGTTTATGACTGGGAACTGCTCATTTCACCACTGATATATTGATTTAGTGTTTAGATAATGCCAGCTTGTTAGCTAGCTAACCATAGTATCTAATCAGCTAACCGCTGCCGTCTTGTAAACACATCTGATTTGTGGACTAGCTAACATATCGAGTAGAAGCTAGTGTAGAAGTGTAGTGTAGACGCTTCTAGTGGCTAGTAGTCTTAAAATGAATATTGGTTGCTTTGCTAAATTAGCCTGCAGGCTAGTTAGCTAGCTAACAAAAAAACAACAGTTCAGGTTAACTGAGCTGACTCTTCTCAAGCTACAACTCAGATTAGAGCTAAAGATAAGACAGTTTACGGTCACAGTAACCTACATTTGGAAACAAAACTACCTTATCAGACTGTTCTTTTACTTATATCATTACTGAACTCACCTACACCCACTACTGAACTTCTTTTTCTTGCTTGGTTGTTACATATTTAGTCATTATATGGAAACAGCTAATTCTCCACTGCAAAGCCTCTGTTTGAGCTCTCAACAAAAGTGTGTGTGTGTGTCTGTGTGCGCGTGTGTGTGTGTGTCTGCCTGTGTGTGTGTGTGTAGGTATAAACGGTGACCTTCTGGAGCGGCTCCAGTTGCCAGTTCCTGACCAGGAGAGGAGCTCCTACAGCCTGGTGCTGGTAGAGAGGCTGATCAGAGTTATGAGCCAGGCAGCACAGCCAGGTAACACACACATGTATACACACACACACGCGTGCGCGTACAACACATATAAACACACTGGACGGCATCGATCATGTGAAATACTGTATAAATGAAAGCAAATGTAATGTAAATCTATACAGAAAACGTTGTTAGAAATGGAGATCAATGTCTTCATGTTCCTCTCTTTGTGTGTGTGTGTGTGTGTGTGTGTGTGTTTATGTGTAGATGGTAAGGTGCGTCTAGCTACCCTTGAACTGAGCTGCCTCTTACTAAAGCAGTCTGTACTGTCTGGACACCACTGTATCATCAAAGATGTACACCTGGCCTGCCTGGAGGTATAGTATACACATACACATACACATACACACCAAGATACACATGCTTGCACACTTACTAACTCTTCTCACACACGTACATCCACTGCATAATGGCACAAACACTTCCACCTTTCACATACCAGAATCAGAATCAGATTTATTTTCGACAGGTACATTTTCACATACTAGGAATTTGACTTGGTGAAGTTGGTGCAGTGCAATATACAGGCATTTAGACAGACAAACAAGCAGCAATCAAGCTTTACAAATATAATTTAAATATCAAATATAAGATACAAAGAAGAAGAAAGAAGAGATTCCTGAAAAATACCAGACAATAAGGTGTAAAAAATCATTCCTGTGTTCCTAGAATGATCATGCCTAAACAAGCGCACTCTGATCTGCTTGACATTAGATGGGGATTAGCCTTCAAAATAAAAGCGCAAAAGTTTATACGTGTTGAAATAGATTTAAACCAATTTATTTGTATTTAATCGTCACACCCAATAGTTGAGTACAAAGATTAATATTTTATGTCATAAAAATAAAAATACTATAATATGTGTAATTTGTAACTATAAAGGCTTTCATTGCTACTGCACAAAAAATAGATTCAAACAGTAAGTTTAAATCTATTTCTACATGTGTAAACCTTTGCGCTTTTATTTTGAAGGCTAAACACCATCTAAGTCAAGCAGGTCAGAGTGGGCTTTCTGCCTGAGCAGCCCTAAGGTCCTAAGGTGGCAGCACAAAGTCAACAAATGAATGGCAGTGCCATCAATATTACTCAAAGACGCTAGTTTCACCCAGTGGCTCAAACCAAGACGTAAATACAACTGGATTAAATTACATTAAACAGCTGTGTCATGTTGGCCCTCTGTGAAATGCAAGCTCATCATCATCTCCACCCATTTTCTTTTTTTTTTGAGATCATGATCTCAGAATTATGAGATCATTATGTCAGGATTAAGAGATCTTTTCTTAGAATTATGAGAGAATTATCTCACAAATATGAAAAAAGATGTCATGTAATTTGACCCCTTTGGTCATCTTAAACATTAAGTGATGACAACATAGACACCAAAATCATCCATATGTCCACTGTAGATCATTCACTCCGGTGCTCCATGCTAACACTTTAGCATACACTATGTTGAGTGAAAGTAGGCGACTAGCATTATCACAAAAGTGAGAAATTGAGAACTTAGCAGCTGTAAAAGTAAATGGTAAGTAATCTTAAATGATATGTTGCTACACCTTGCACTTTTACAAACAGTACATTATATTTTATATTATATATTTATTATAATTATATATATTATTGTATTTCAAAACCGTTCAAAACAGTAGTCCCTGTTTTGAACAATCAGGGACTACTTTCCCTGCTTCCATAGGAAGTGAAGGTGGAGGGCGATGGGAGACTGTGTACAGCTAAAAACCACTGAGCAGCGGATGAATACGTGGTTGCTCACCTAAATAGTTCCAAAAATAAACCTGGGTACATCAGCTATATTGAGTTATGGATATTTCATTTTTTGAAATTTCAAGAATCTACAGTCCATATAATAAAAACAACAAACAATTATTACTAAAAGATCAGTCTCCCAAAAACTGTTTTCCCATCATGGGAACTTTCCTGAGAATCCTGTAGGATCTTTCTGGAGAAATCATTGGGCACCAAACCGGTCATGATCAGCAGGGTCTGATCACTGCCAAATCCAGGAAGCTGTAATTCCCTATTGAGCCCTCTAGAGGCACTGTTATCCTAATTCAGTGAAACAACCCCCCCCTTTTCCATGTAACACAAGCACTTCCTCAGAATCCGTATTGCCGTTAAGTTTCTCAATAAGCGCTAATCCACTGATATCGTGCGGTAGATGTGATGTCCCGGACAAGCCCAACTTCCCTTTTTCCCCTCCTCTCACCACTCTGTCCTCACCCTTCCTCCCCCTCCCTTTTCTTTCCTCAAACTCCTCTCTCTCTCTCTCTCTCTCTCTCTATGTCTCTCTCTCTCTCTCTCTCTTCCTCCTCTCCTCCTCCTACCCCCCCTGGATTGCACAGCCATTCACATAGTCTTCCTCATCCTTCTGGGAAACAGTTCAATTTGATTTCCTCTTAATTCAGTGGAATTCTCCCCACCCTCTCTTTCACTCTCCTCCTCTCTCTTCCTTTATGACTGAAGCATAAAGTTTTTAATTTGACTCTCTACAGTCATTGGCCTGGTTTCCACTGTAGGGTCTAGCAGCACTGGTCAGGTCTTACCCGCTATTGATATCAGTCAGTTTAGCATCACTGGGGGTTTCTGCCTCAATGATTTCCCAGCTCTGTCATGGTTTCACATAAATGAATAGTGCTGCTGTGTCTGAAATTGTAATCCTGATGGTTTTTCTAGATATCATAATCAAGATTATTAGTCACAATTAATCATCAGAAGTTATTTAACTTATTTTTTTGCGTCTTTTATCAACATCTTGTCTATTTCTAACTACAGCAGAAATTCTAAATGAAATGAAAAAAATTCAATATGCATATTCTGCATTTTTAATGGTGGAAACTGAAATTGTAATATATTTTTATTGATGATTAACTACTTTCAGTTTCATGTTATTATCATAATGAGTTGGCGCTGACCCTGGTAATTCTCCAATCTAATCTCTGGTATTGCAGGAAGACACTCCAGCATCAGTCCATTCAGTATTAATGGCACACTGCTTCACATTGGTTATGGATTTCTTCTTCTTCTTCCTTAAACCACTTCCAGTCTTACGCTGACTGCCCTTCACCTGCCACAATGACACTAATTGAGAATCGATAGGTCAATGAAATCTTTGCTGCCCTTGAAGGAATTGGCCTTGCACAAGATAACACACAAACAGAAGCATTATTAAGCAATTAGACGCTCCTGTTATATCACACCGTATTCCTGTAATGTGTGGGATTCACCAGTACTTACTCAGAGGAATTCTGTTTTACAGTTGCCACCCATTCCTAGAAACAACAGTCAGTAGAGAAGACTTCACCTTCGTTTCAGTTCATGTGGTTTTCAGGGTTAAGCCTTGATGTTAAGGTGGTCTAGTGCTTAGTAAGTTTTGTAACTCAAAGTTCACAGTTGCCCTCAACTGCTGATCATTTGATTACATCAAAGATGTATGAAATGGAAAGACTTACATTTCTGCTGAGGTTAGATAGGGAAGTTTTTGAGAGAAAATGGAAAAACTTATTTTTATACCCACCACCCTTTTTGATAAAAAAAACAAAAAAACAAAAACATTATCATTATTTCTTTTTTATTATATTATTTATTTATCTACTATTTAGCTGTTTACTTATCTACTATTTTCCCACTCTTTTGTACATGGACCTGTGGAATTCAAATTTAAAACAAAAGTCACATAAAATGTAATTAATTGCTGTATTTTTATTAAAGGCTTTATTGCTTATTACTTTATATTTTCTGTTTCTACTTGCAGGGTGCTAGAGAAGAAAGTCTGCATTTGCTGCGGAGATTCTACAAGGTATCTAGTAACACACACACACACACATACCACTTACCACTTTAAACAACTTAGTCAGACAGACAAGACAGGAGAGCAGCTACAGTGAGGCGGAGAAATACGGAGTGAAACGGATGATTTAGGGCGAACAAACAGAAAAACAAAGACGCAGACAGGCAAACAGCCAATCTGATCCTTAAGTAACTCAGACAAGTTCTATCACAGAGCGCTGTCATAACAAAGGTGGAATTATGCCCTATCTGGTTTAGCATCACTGTCTGTTTTGACAGGCATCCAAACCTTGTAATTAATAGCTAAACCACTGTCATGCCCAGGAAATAACATTTGTGTGTGTGTGTGCTTAAGTGAACCAGAAATAGGGGTTCTCATTCCGCCGGTGTGTTTACTCGGACCTCACTATGAAGCAAGTGCAGGAATGTGTTAGTGTGTGTGTGTGTGTGTGTGTGCGAGTCTGAGTGTCCGCTGATTATAATAGGAGCCGTTTCCTTGAAACCTTTGACAGCTGGACTGAGAAAATTTCCCAGTGATGCCTAGTTATGTTTCCTCATACACACACACACACACACACATTTGTACTATGCCCTGTGAACAAGGGTTATCAGTCTGATAAGGACACATTGAGGTCATTGATGTCGCCAAATGCTTTCACTTTCCCTTTGAGTAACATGGAGTGTTTTAGCCGGGACATGATGATGGCATTGGAATGGTTTGATGGGCATTATTAACTAAACTCTAGCCAGTGTGGTGAGATAGTCAACTGTGCATGTCTAACCGACTTTACTGCTCGTCTTATATGTCCATCCAGACGTGCATATCCTGTTTAGTTCCACAACGTCATTTTGTTGATCTTACATCATGTTGGAATTTCTCCTCAACATTTGGGATCAGGGCTTAAAGGAATAGTTCACCCAAAAATGAAAATTGTCATCAAACTGTCATCATCTACTCACCCTCATGCCAAATGAAACACAGGTGAAATTTGTTAGTCCATATAATTTGTTGGTCCCCGGGCGCTGTAAGCTGCCCACCGCTCCTGGCCTGTCCCGTGGAGGAAGGACGAGCCAGGATGGGAGAACGCGGAGGACAAATTACACGGCGCCATTCTGAAGCGTGTGTGTGTGCCGCCAAATTTTTTTTCAGCGCCCTTTTCTCATTAAAAGTAATGGGAAGCGGCCGCAAGGCGCACAAAAGGCAGCCGCTCCCGAAAAGTGCTGCAGCGGCGTTTTTTTCGTCAGAGCGGAGCGCTTTCAAAAGTTGAGAAATGTTCAACTTTTCAGAAAAGCGCCGGGTGACGTGAACCGCTTTTTCCCAGCTGACCAATCGCGATGACAGAGACGCTGGCCGTTTCCCATAGCAACAACAAATATGGAGAAAGTGAAGGTGCCGGTGGAGAAATTGGACGTTGTAATAAGTGAATTTTAAGCCTTTGCTTGTTGCACAACAGTTCTGTCTGCTAGAAGTGCTAACCAGCTGGTTAGTGAGCTAGCAGCTGCTCAGCTAACGTCAGGTGACGTTGCCGTGATCCGCTTCTTATTTCTCCTCACAAAAAGCGCTCCAGGCAGCGCTTTTTCCACATCAAAAAACGCTGTGTGAACACAGAAATGATAATTTTACAGACGTTACAAGTAGCACTGTTGCCATCTTTCTTCGTGAAATGAAGCCACGCTTTGGACCGTTTCTTCCTCTCCGCCATGACTCCTTGTTGCAAGTTTCCAGCAGAGTTTGACGTCATGACGCATGAGTTTTTGCAATGTGCATGCGCAACTGTCAGAAAAACATGCCGGCATCGATAAAAGGATTTGAGAACCTCAGAGGCATACGATTCCGATGGATCAGACAATTTGGAACCGGTTCTCAACTGGAACCGGTTCTCGATTCCCATCCCTACACAGGGAGGTTGCCAGCACAACTTCGTAGCAGCCTTCTTCAAAACAACTGAAGTCAATGGGGACCTGTTCTTTAGAGTTGCAAAACAAAAACAGCCAAACAATCACACTGTGAATAGAAAGACCTATACACCATTATTTGTTGCAAATCAGTCAGCTGTAGTTAAGATTTGCACTAAATTATGGTGTAAATATAGGTATTTTTGGAACTCTGAAGAACTGGTCCCCACTGACTTCAGTTGTTTTGGAGAAGGCTGCTATGGAGTTGTGCTGGCAACCTCCCTGTGTGTTATATGGACAAACTTCACCTGTGTTTCAACTGGCATGAGGGTGAGTAGATGATGACAGAATTTTCATTTTTGGGCGAACTATTCCTTTAAGGCACATTTCCAACAGAGCCGCTCAGTGGCCCACAGTAGAAGAATGTGAAGAAGGTGTCAACAGGCATCTTAAGCTTTGAAACAGTTGAGATGTGGGTTGTGCAAAAGGGGATGAAACTCCTAATCCTAAATCCTAATCACACACAGTGTTTTGTCCCGTGGATGCTTTGTCATTCTTGAATCAGGTGATTTTGAGGCTTGCCGTTTCACTCCAGCTGAATCTGCTCTCTTCTTCGCCCCACTGTATCTGATCTTTAATTGGCTCTTCATTTTGTGATGTCATCACAGGGCGAGGAGATCTTTCTGGACATGTTTGAAGATGAATACAGGAGCATGACGGTTAGTTGGCCTTCATTTGACATTATGTTTGTGGGTTTGTTTTCCCTATAAAAAAAGAGTATGATCTATTTGAATGTGTGTGTGTGGGTGGGTGTGTACTTGCTTGTCTGTGCTCATGCACATGTACGAGTGTGTTCATCTTTGTGTGTTTTTATGTCTTTGTACATGTCTGTGTGCCCATCTGTATGCAGGTGCCTGTAAGTGTATCTGTTAACGTGCATTTTTGTGTGTGTGTGTGTGTGTTGCAGAGTAAGCCGCTGAACGTGGAATACCTAATGATGGATGCCTCAGTACTGCTGCCGCCTACCGGCACCCCACTGACTGGCATCGACTTCGTCAAGAGGCTGCCCTGCGGAGACGTGGAGAAGACACGCAGGGTGGGTACACACACACACACACACACACACACACACACATAAAACACACTTCAAGTCAAGCATACTTTGATTTCTGCCCTATCACACCTGGCACTTGAGTCCGGAAACCGCAGCACTCAAATGCAACAGATTGTTGAATTACAGTTAAATTAATTAATTAATTAATTACAGTTTTACCCATTCCATTTAGTGAAAAGTATGGATGAGGATTAGGGCCACATGTGGAAAATGTATTTGAGTTCTGAGTTTAAAGTCAAAATTCTGAGAATAAAGTCAGCATTCAGAGGAAAAAAGTCAGAATTCTGAGAATAAAGTCAGGATTCTGAGGAAAAAAGTCAGAATTCTAAGAATAAAGTCAGGATTCTGAGGAAAAAAGTCAGAATTCTGAGAATAAAGTCAGCATTCAGAGGAAAAAAGTCTGAATTCTGAGAATAAAGTCAGGATTCTGAGGAAAAAAGTCAGAATTCTGAGAAAAAAGTCAGAATTCTGAGATTAAAGTCAGAATTCTGAGAAAAAAGACAGAATTCTGAGGTTAATTAATTAATTACAGTTTTACCCATTCCATTTAGTGAAAAGTATGGAAGAGGGCCACATGTGAGTGGTCCTCTTCCGCAGAAAAGGACTCAGATCAATCAGTTTAATTTTCCGAGTCAGTTTGCTTTTCAGGCGTTGTGACACCTGAAATCAACCATGCTGAATATGCCTGGCTTGTTAATCCTTTATCACTGTATGTAAACACAGTACCTCAGCATGACAGTTACATCTGCTTTGGCGTGTCGTGCGCATGCATTCTTATTCATGACAAATACTTGACATTTTCAAACGCGCGTGAAATTACAGTGAAAAATGCTCTTCACTTCAAGTGCTCTTTCTCGCATTAAGCCTTGTTTTGGTTTGGTGCGCTGCCAAAATCTACAGACTGGCTTCCAACACGGCACTCCCAAAAAAAAAACATCAATGCCCTGATGAAAGCCTGTACGCCGAAATGCAGCATCCATCCCGTGTCTTTTCATGGGTTGGAGCCGTCGAATACAGTTTCAGAGAGCCAGGTTTCATACAAATATGGTGAAATAAACAAAACAGGCTGGGCCTTGAGGATAAACGGTGTGCGTTCTCTCTCTGCCTGTGTGTGCGTGCGTGTGTGTGTGTGTGTGTGTGTGTGTGTGTGTGTGTGTGTCATCTCCCCTCTCCATGCAGGCGATCCGCGTGTTCTTCATGTTGCGGTCGTTATCGCTCCAGCTGCAGGGGGAACCTGAGACCCAGCTCCCTCTGACCAGACCCGAAGACCTTATCAAGACAGACGACGTCCTAGACCTCAGTAAGACACACACACACACACACACACACACACACGCACTGATGCACACTGTACACACATACGCGCGCATATGCAAACATTCACACCTACGCAGACGCACACACAGACACAGTCGCAGACGTCTATGCAGAGTGCTTCCCACACGCTCAGATAACGTGAATACTGTTCTCTTACTGTAGTCAGGTGCTGAGGTGATGTTATAGAAACTTGCACGTGGTTAGCTGTACCGTGGATATTACACACGCCACGGCATGGAAACGTGAGCAGGAGAGATTTTACACACACACACACACACATACAGTGCACGAACTTTGCACATCCTCACTTGCGTGCGCCTTACACCTGTGTGTATGCACGCAACTCTTCTCCCTTCATTTGCATGTGAAGCATTGTTCTCAAAACTGCGACTTGGCTTACACCTACTGTAAATATGATAAGTGCTGTTCTATGCGCTTGTCACTTCACAGCACTCCACTTCTCAATGATTAGGCTGCAACTGGAGCATGTACCAAAACTGACTGAAAATGAGATGAAATGTTGAATTGTGTGAGTTTCGTTTACGAAAGCTGTCCGCACTCCTATATGCATTCCAGGTTCTCAGAGTATAAATGTGTCATTGAATCATGAAAAAAACTTTTACACATTCAAGCACCGGATGGAGGTCTTGTGACCGAAACATACAGTGAAGTAGCAAGAACACCAGCGTGCTCGAATGAGTTCTTTTATTGTTTTTTTTAGATATGTATGTGTTTACAATGTTTCTGATCAGTTTAACTGCAGTACAACAGTACAATAAATGTAGAGGAAGAGAGTATAGAAGCATTGACTTACTGAGTTCTACAGTACATATTGATATATGTTACAGGATCAACAGAAACTCCCATACTGTACAGTGTAAAAGGACAGTGCAAGACATACTATGGACAGTAGACAATGCATACCCAGAGTTCCCACTGGTCATGCAGTTCCTGGAATAAAATGGAATATTAAGGATGTATTCCAGACAGGGAAAGTCAGGGAATCTGGAGAAGTCATGGAATAGCAAGGAATTCAGCGGGAATTCATTTTCGCCACAGCAAGGCCAACTGTAGTTGAACTGTAGTGGAATCAAATTTCTAGGTAATGCGAGCACTCCTTAGGGAAAGTCATGGGAAAGTCATGGAATTTTACCCTGCATATCATACAAACTTCTATAGCTGCGTGTGGCAACCATAATGTATACTGTATATAAAGCGTGTGGGAAACGACTCTTAGTCGGCAGGCGAGTTAGTCTGCTCAACCAGTCGTCACTTGGAAGTCCTTGGAAGTCCAGTAAAATAAAGTTGAAGTGGCCGGTTAGTGTTGGGACTTGCCACCCACTGTGATCTGTCGACAGAACAAAGTTTCCAGATGTTAACATTGTGGCTCATCACAAATGTGACTAATAATGCTGCTGTATTGTGCTCCTCTACATGCCAGAATAATGGAGACTACTTCAGTGTTAAAGTCACTTAGTCATCTTCACCAGAATTTAACTGAGTCATGTTTAAAGTAGAAATTTGTCTGGCTTATTCACTGTGGATAAGGATAAACATGCGGCAACACTGAGAGTTTTGAGGAAAATGCTTTGGCTTTGCGAAGGCTTGGCTGTAGTGCGCCGTAGTCCTGAAGGTGAACAGGAGCAAAGCATCTTGATTGATTGACTGAAATTTAATTTCCTCATGTTGACATGAAGGTACACGGTAGTTACACCCTCCTGGGCTGAAGCTAGAGGCTTTAAATTCCTGACAACAGACGACATAAATCGGATCGTTCATTACTTGCTACCTGAATGACTTGTTTCCTGAAGCCTTGCGGGACAGGCAGTCGCACTTAGGGCAATGTCTCAAGGAGCTCCTTATTGTCCTGTGCGCTGAATTTTGCCTATTGTTTCGTAGCTGTTTGCGTAGCTGTCATTGTCCCTTGCACTTACTAGGATGCTTGGATTATTATTAAAATAGTATTGTTCCGGTCCATTGTAGATCTGGATAAAAGCTTGAGATAAAGGCGGCAATTACTAACTGATGCCGGTACAGCTTTTACTCACAGGTTGTGAGTAAAAGCTTACAGACATCAGATGATTCAGGGCTAATTGTGGGCTTTGGCAATAGAAATATCAGTTGTAAAAACTTAAAGAAAACCAAATGGCACAAAGCAGGATGCCGTAGAGCGCCAGGAACAGTCATAACAACATGCCGAGACCTGCTGCCCAGCCTTTGGCAATGTCATCTTCCAGTTATCGGCAGACCTCAAGGAACTTCCACAAAATGTCTAATGGCTTCAAGCAAATTTCATCCTGACCATTTTGGATTGCTTACAAGGAAGTGAGCGATATATCTAGGAAAAAAAAAATAGTAATCCTCTGTTTTTCGTGGAACTGGGAAGGAAATACAATACAAACATTTTTTTGTACAGCTGTCATACACTTTTAGTCGGTATAATTTCATGTATGACGCCAGATCCGGGCAACCACCCTGGAGAGAAGGAACAAGCAGCGACACTCCTCTGCTTAGTCTCTTGCTCTCTAGAAGTAAGGTAACCAATCTGAGTCGTTATTTTAGCTTTTTGTATGTCCAGGGAAAGTTGACTCAGCATTCATGCACTTTTTGGCCAGCGCCCCGCTTCACATTCACATCTGGTAATTTCCCAGTGCAACCACAGTCTTGGGGTGAGAGTGTTTCTTCTTGCCTTTTTCCCCGCTCCAGACTTCCCCAGCTTTTTGGGAGATTAGAATCGGCAACCTTTCAGTCCCAAACTCGCTTCTCTAACCTACCGGCTACTATCACCCCCAACCCCACTCTTAAGGATCCAGAGTAATGATTTGAACTCAGGGAAAAGTTCAATGTTGATTTCTAACACAATGAGCATCACTGTGCCATCCGCTGCAGACCAGCATGTCTATCTTTGCGGAACAAATATCCAATGTGAGAACTTCGGCACCCAGCAACGATGGAGGCACGCAGGTTTTGGCTAGCTTTAACAAGTAGCTGGCCGCCTATTGAACACCTGATTAACTACGCATACTGTCGACCAATCAGAGCATTCATTAAAACCTGGGTGTAGGTGATATCATTATACCAGGAAGGAGATTGGAATTCTAACTCTGTTTGATTCTGTTGACAGATCCTTTGTTCAATTATACCATATACAATTCTCAATGCACTGGACCTTTAAACTATGGGGTCCCAAAATGGTTTGTCACTGTAGTCCTGGTGAGTCTTCATGTGAAAGGATAAGGATGTTTTATATGAGAATGCGTCCCAAAGTGAGAGGCTGAATTTCTCCTACGGATCTCTGGCTGAAACGGTTTCAGAACCCCCACATGACTCTGCAGTTCAGAGCCTGTATGACTGTGTCTGTGTCAACGTTAGATTTTACTGTCGAGAGCAGCTGGGAGATCCCACCTCTCTTTTCTGAAATCAATTCAATCCATCAGTTGCCTACATGAAGTTCTCTGAAAAGGAACTTCTGCGTGGGCCGGAGGAGAGCAAAGTTCACCGTAAACTCCCCTGGATAGTTCACATGGTAGTTGACTCCACAGCCAAGGCAAACACAATCGCCTTATCACCTCTATCTCTTTCTTTTCCTCTTTCACACTCTCTCCCCTGCGTATTCTCTTTTCCTCTTTCCACCTTTCACCATCTGTCTTCTTCTTTCTTTCTCTTTTTATACCGATCGATTGCCAGACGGTTGAGATCAAAAGTGAAGGTGTTGAAAACGGCACACTTTCTGTTAGAAGTGAGAAGAATCTGCAGTGTAGAATTGTATGATTTCAGTTATCTATACACCTTTCTGATTTAAGACTTTTAAAATGGCGTTAAAGGTTACCTTTAAAAACACTTCCTAGAATTATAAGCAGAGAGTGTATTTCATTGTAAATTCCGCGGGGTTGTTTACCTCAGTGATTGCTGTACTATCTGTGGTAAATTTAGGCGATGGCAGCCCTTCACAGCTATCTCACCATCTGTGATGACTTATCACTTTCGGTACTTTTTAGCACCTGAAAACATGTTCAGCAATTGAGACGGTTACTGTTTATCAAATATCATCATCTGTCATCTGTGTGTTTTAACCCTGCCGGTATATAGTTGAATAAGCTCTCTTCCTTTGCCAGGTTCTTCTATTGTCTGTAATTCTTCGTTTTTTAAAAGAAGATTGACTAAGAATGCACCCCTAATTGTAGTAATTGCGTGGGGGAGGTGGGAGGGTTTTTTTCCTCGTGGGTTGGGGGATTCAAACCGGCAGCCTTCCAGCCGCAAAGCTCCTCTCCCTGACCATTAGATGCGCCTCCGCCCCCGTGTCACCACATCCTCTGGTTTGTTTACCGAGCGAGTCCCAGGCCACGTCAAGGAAAACAAAGGTAGTCATCTGTTAGTGTGAACCGCCCGTGTGTCGCAAACAGAATTTCTGTCACTGAGCATTTGGCAGTCTGCAGAGTAGAGTAGCCCGGCGGTCAGAGAGACAGTCCCGGGACTGAAAGGTCACATGATCGATCCCAAGGTGTCCGTCCTGGTTGAAGTGAGTTAAAAATATAAAGAGTGTGTAAAGTTTGCTGTGGAACTTAGCAGGTGGTTTGGCGTGGTTGTCGTGGTAAATCTACCAGTACATAAATATAGCCTGATCATCCCTCACTAAGTAAAACCCCACCTACGCGTGGGTGGACATGACCTCTTCATCTGAGGGTTTGTCTCTTTCATCCTTGGCACTTGAATGTATGAGTGTTAAAAGAAGGAGTCACTGTTGCAGAATCTGAAGACACTTGAGTTCATTGCATATATTTAATGACCCTGCCCAAGTGTGATCAGACAAGTTCTCTGTCTCTGAAGGGCTTGCCTGTCCTCATGTCAGTACGCTGAAATATGACACTTGACACTATTGATTTGTGTGGTTTTTTTTGTTTTTTTTTATGCCAGTGAATACAGTCGCTCCATTGTCTAACTTCATTAATCTTGTGACCAGGCAAGTCAACTTGGAACACTTTCTTATTTATAGTAAGAGCTTGGGGGAGTAGTTGCAGGGTGAGGCAGTGTAAAAACTGGAACTGAAAAGCTGGCGCTTAGCAGCTGCACCTTGAGCACCTTACTCAAGGGCACTTTGGAGGGAGGACAGAGCTTCTTGGTCCCTTTCCCCATCCAGATATTTCCAGCCGGACCCAGGGTTTGAACCAGTGACCGGACCACCAGTCGCTCTCCTGCTTCTCTAACATTCTCCTACTTGAGCTGGGTTTTCATTCAAGTTAGAAAAGCTCAATAGAAACAGCAAATTTATATAAAATGTCTTCAGTTTCACATAAAAGGTTTTTACGCATTCTTGAGCCAGAAAAGTTTTCTTGATGAAGAAATGATGCAATAAATAGCAATGGGAAGACATTTGGCGAATGATTAATGACGTAGGCTTGGCAAGGTCGGCCCCGATACATGGTGGTGGTAATAATAATTTAGGTCTGGGATTCTCAAAGCCTGTGTTGAGGGTCACACAAGAAAATGAAGACTTGTATTTTGAGTTGTGATGTTTTAGGATTGAGTTATGACATGGGATTAGTTATCCATGCCATCTAATCAAACCTTCAAACATGGGTCTGAAAGTATGAATCATGACCTGAAATGACTCTTATCTTTAAATCTGGCAAAATAAATGTTATGATGACAGTTGACCATATGCGGCGCTGTGGGTGGGCCTAGGTGGGCCTGGGCCACCCAATCATGAGACTTAACACACGTAAAATTTCATCATGTAAACACTCATTCCGATCACTTTCTTTGGTTGGACTATCTCGCCTCTTTCTGCACATGCTCGCGCATTTGACGTAAGTAACATCAACTACGTTCTCTGTTTTTCCGGGAGAATTTGAATGGATGTGTTTGTTATTTACCCCGGGGCGTTCGGGCTTGATGTTGGCGGCGCAGCCCATTTTTATATCAAGTGCTGACTCCGCCTAACCGGGCCAGTTTCGGTGTACGGCGGTGAAAATTACAAATGGACCCAGTCAGTGCGGGGGCAAAACAAAACGTCTTTTTGATAAAACTGTTGCTTTATCAGAAAGAACAGCATTAAATCATCATGTTATGACAGGTGCGTTCAATTAAATGCCAATGGGTCGGCGCGGGCCAGACATTTGGCTCTCGCGGGCCGGACCTGGCCCGTGGGCCGCCTATTGGGGATCACTGCTTTAGATGGTCTGAAATGTCTGTGAATTGGTCTACCACAACCTTCTAGAAATATTGTATGTGTTGTCGTTCCCATATATATAAAGCAGCATCATGAATATATGGTCATTAGTTTGTGCATTAGAATATTGCTGAGTGCATGTCTTTATTTTCATTTTCAGACAGATTGAAATTTGGCCAAAATTTGACGATACCACAAAACAACAACTTGCCCAATACTAAATTCTTGAGAGGCTTCCCTTTTTTTCTGGTGGATTCTGGTGTTTTCTGAGGCAGCTCTGCTTTCAGGAAGGCTATTTATCTAATTTGCATTGTATTTTGTTTGAAGTTTGCTTGAAATTCGCTTGACAGTTGGACTGTAACACACCCACTGAAACCCAGTTCGTCTCTTCAGTTCGCCTGTTTAGGTGACTTACTTTAAAACTGATATAGTATTTGAAATCGTCATTGTTTTCATGATTCTAGAAGCCAGTAGAGTAGAGTCAATTCATTGTCTATCAAACGTCTCACGTTATTTTAAGCCTTTCTTGACCAGACAAGTTGACTGAGGTCCCTGCAGCGGCCTGGGGAAGTAGAAGTCGGAGGTGGGAGGGTTTTTCCCAGCTGGTCTGGGGATTCAAACCGACGAACTTCCCCCTCATGTCTCTGACCATTTGGCTACCACCGACCCTTCGCTACCAGAGTAAAATCAGAGGACTTAAAGCTCGTCATCTGTCACATCGGGTCACAGCCCACTCATGTGTAGGCGGGCTAAGTTTCTGTGTCTAAGGGTTTGCCCGCCTGGCTGCAGGTACTTTTCAATACTTTACTGCTTCAATGAGTAAAGTCAAGCTTAATATTAGTTAAAGAGGATCTCCCCATTACCAAAAGGTCACAGGTTTGATCCACTCCACACATCTGCCACTGTGTGTTCATCAACAGCTATGTGTTCTTGAGAAATACACTGAACCTGTTCCTGCTTTCCCATTCCAAGTTGCTCTGAATAGGAGCATTGGTTGAAGGCAAACACACATTTTTTGGATCATAATTAGATATCATCCAAACCACCTTCGGAGGTGGCCAGAAACACTTTGGACCACATTAAAGTATAAGGCTGGTTTTTTTTAATGCATTTCATACCATCAACAAATCCTATGAAAATAACAAAATCAACAATGCGTTTGCTCTACTCCCATTACTTTCTGACTTCCCACGTTTCCTTTTTAGCCTTCAATCTGGAAGTCATTGGCTCCAATTGTAAGCTAAAAACCTTTAAATGCAGCTCACAAAGACATAGTTTAATTTTAAAAATCGTTAACTGTTACCATGAAGAAGAAGTCAGGCTATTGTAGTTATTACCAAATCAAATTCAAATGGGAACAAATTCTTCATTACGCCGGGGACTATTTTCGGTGCTACGAAACTACTTTCCTGAGAAGGCAAACGTGTTTACAGCTGGCTTATTAAGTTGTTTGAGGAAAAAGTCGGCTGGCCCGGTGTATCGTGATGATGAAATATGCTGCAGAGCAACGGCATGGATCTCTGACGTGTTTTTAATAGTTTTTTAATACAAAGGAGTTCTATGGCTGCTGGGACATGAGGCTTTATTGGGCATCTGCTACATGGACGAGACTGGTTAGCAAAACAAATTCATTGCTGATTTTGTTATTTTCATAGGATTTGTTGACGGTAAGAAATGCATTAAAAAACACCAGCCTTATCCTTTAACAACAAAGTGTATATGCATTGTATCTCCAATCTACATAAGGGAGCTATGTAAAATGGAAATAAACTTTCAGGCACAGAGCCAACCAGGATTCACACGCAAAACAAACAGGCAGCAGTAGTAATATACTGGTCAAAAATGGATTATCAGGATACTCGTGGTTGGGAAACAAGCAAGACAAGGTATTGACTGTTAATTTTAAAGGACATAAATATTACAAGATGGAGGAACATGTGTGACAGTCCACGTTTTTGTGAGAAATTGGATTTCAAAATTAGCTGGGGCGGGGTCTGTTTGCCGTAAGTACTTTTGTGTTTTGATCTTTAAACCAGTCATTGTCTGTGATATTTGAAGGCAGTGGGTCGACTCAGGTCATTGTCAGTTCGACATGTCTTGCTTACCTATAGCAGTGGGTGTTGTGGTGAACTGAAGTAAAGATAGAGAGATTCGTGTGTATCATTTCTTTATCTTCTACTAGACATGTGGGAGAGGAGTGTCTATTGTGTGTCAATTTGATTGTGTGTATGTATGTGTGTGTGTGTGTGTGTGTGTGTGTATGCACACGTTGGCCTGGCTGTCTCCCTGTCAGACTGACTGCGTGTGTATCTGCATCTTGGAGTCTATATGACTCATTCACTCAATCATTCTCTCTCCATGTGTCTTTCTGTCCATGTCTTACTGGCCATTTCTGTCTATGACTGACTGCCTGTCGATCTGAATCTCCCTCTCTGATAGACTCTTGGTGTGTGTGTGTGTGTGTGTGTGTGTGTGTGTGTGTGTGTGTGTGTGTGTGTGTGTGTCTGTCCATCTGTCTCTATGCATATACTGCACATGTATGAAGACTTTCGTTCCAAAATAACTTGAAAATAATTTGAAAAAAGTGACACCTTCTTTTACAAAGTCAAAGATAGCACACAAGTAAAACAAATAAGTGTATTGTATTAAGGTTAGTTGGTTCCAACTAAGTGAATATAACCTATTGCGTTTTGGAAATTATCTCTTCATGTTTCTATTACCGTTTGTCTGACTGTCTTTCCATCTGACTGTCCCTCCATCTTGTCTCTTACAATTTGTCTGTGTACACAGTTGACTCATTTTTTTCTAAACATGAATCATTTTAATATGCCAGAATTACATACGTAAACAAAAACAGAAGCGAGCTCTTGAAGTCTTTATCTTTTCTCTGAATGTGGTTTTGCATTGGTAATCTCATTATGTTCCAGTGAAATACCAACTCTCATCTCTGTGTGTGCATGTGTGTGTGTTTCTGTGAAAGGTTTTTTTTTTTTAAGTAGTCTTTCCAGTCTGTCATCACTCGACAGCTCTCCCTCTTATGCTTCTTTACAATTCAGTCATTTTAATGGAATCCAAAGACATTTTGGCAAATAACTTCTTTGATCAACGTTCCCTTGTGTGACAAGAAATTACTGGCCTTTCCATGTCTGTGTGTCCAATATTTGTTTAGTTCACTACAGTGCATGCTAACACTTCAGCACACCCTCTGTTTATCACGCAAGCTAGTTTAGCTTAATATTAAACGCACCGTAGCGCAATAGATACTGGATACCCAGAAATGAAACCACCAAGTTCATCGAAGAGCTTATTGTCTAAAAAGCTTGTTAGAGTAAAACCCCCACTATCCAAACCCCAGACATTAAAACCAACTGGCTAAACAAACACATACTGTACTGAACAACATGGTTAATACATGTGGTTGTCTGTAGAGGTGCTGGGAAATCCAAAGGAATAAACTATTTTTGCTTACCATATTTTTTTTGTTTCTACTAGATAAGTGACCTAATAGCATGTATTGTAGTCAGGAAATATGGTGACCGAACCTAGAGGCTCCCCAATTAAATTACATTATATTTATGCTATGCTAATAACATATTTACCATGTTTTGAATGGATAACATTGACCTAATAGGGTATATGGTGGTCAGTAAAGACTGTAGCCAAGACTGTAGCATCCATACATAAATTCCATTTACTTTCTGTTAACTTTACATTTACCATGTGTTTCAGATAACAGTGACCTAATAGCCTGTATGGTGGTCAGTAAAGATGGCGGCCAGGCCCAGAGGTTCCTAGCTGTCGATGTGTACCAGATGAGTCTGGTCGAACCAGAAACCAAACGCCTCGGTTGGGGCGTGGTCAAGTTTGCCGGCCTACTGCAGGTAAGAGAAGAGTGTGTCTTTGTGCTAAAGAGAGATTGAAATGTTTTTTATCATAAAACGTACTGGAAATGGATTTGTGCATGTACTGTACCTCCTTTTCCTTGGCTGTTATTCTTCCTCTGCACTTATTTCTGTGCAGCTCTGCCTTGTGTTTTTTCCCCTTTCCTCTCTCTCCTTTTCCTGCTGACTCCTCTGGTCTCTACTTTTCCTTAGTATATCTTTATGTCTTTGTTCTTCCTTCCTATCTTCCTTACCCTCCTCTCTATCTTCCCTCCATTTCCCTTCTTTTTCTTTCTCCTTTTCCCACTGCTCTTGTCATCCTATCTTCCTCACATTTTCCCATTCATTCCCCCCTCGCTTGCTCTGTCCCTTCTCCCTCACCGTTTCCTTAGCCCTTCATCTCTTTTTTTTTCTTTCACTCTCTCTCTTGCTCCCTGGCTCAACCCTTCCTACTTTTTGCTCAACCTAAATCAGTTCTTGTCAACTTAAATGTTGCGTTCCCCTCAAAGTCAGAAGTTGGAAATTCCCAGCTTGTCTGTGGTAATTAAAACCTCCATGTGTTCCAGTGGTTCATCTTGTGGAGAAAAAATGGGAAAGAACATAAAATGCTATTTCCCCAAGCAACAGCTAATGCTAGCTAGCTAGTTAGCATAGAACATTAGCAACTGCATGTGCAACATTTCAAATTTAGCACCTGTTTAGCACACAGGTGTTTCATAAATTTATGGTCATGTAATGCTGAAAATCTACAGTAACTGAAGTGTATTTTGAAGATTGTAAACACGTTAAACATAATGCTAACATTTACTGTTTATGTTGACGTAGCCATGTTGACGTAGCGTGGCTACATCTTGAAGGGTCGTTCTATTGCATTTTTCTTAGTAGGAAAGTGGAATTTCTGACTTTCTGACACGTTTGAAACAATATTAGGGCTGCACGATATATCGTTTCAGCATCGTAATCGCGATGTGCGCATGCGCAGTAGTCATTTTCCATGACTAACCTACAAGAGAAGTCTGTCTGATATAACATAATTTAGTCCGATTTAAGGGTTTGTTATAAGAGTAGCGTATGTTACCTTTCCAGCTTTCGCGGCTCCGAACCGTAGTTGGGAAGCCTCTGGTGTTGTGCTAGCCTATTTTAGCTTAGCCTGGCTCGTAGCTGGTAACAAGCTTTTTACTAAGAGCCCGGACCAACTCTGCAGTGGAGAACTGGCACTTTATTTCGGTACAGCAGCGAACATAATGCACGGCCTCTCGGTGACGTTCTAAGCTCTTTTCCCGTTAACTATGGTAACTTTACTCACTTAGCATCCTGCAACTCACTCTGGCTGCGGCTAAAAACACACTCACTTCCTACTACGTCACCCGCGCAGTTTACCCACAAGGCCACCTTCTTAAAGGGGCAAGGCTTGATAGAGCTATTCAAGTCATTTGGTGAAAATTCCTGTATTTTTTCATATCGCAATATATATCGCAGAAAAAAAAAATATTGCAATGTCAGTTTTTTCCAATATCGTGCAGCCCTAATAATAATGCATCAGAAGTTCTTCAGTGTCCCAAATATGCTATTATGAAATTACTGTGGTGTTTCCTCTGTACTTTTAATGTACTTGATGCTATGATGTTTCTTTCCTCTTTTGTATTTTATGAATATCATGTCAATTCTGCTCTCTTTTTCAGTGTCAACTTGTGAGCATAAATAATTCAAGTCAAAATTCGTCTCTCATCCCCCGTCTCTCCACTTGCTACCTCATCCCTCTGTCTCTCTCCTTCTCGGTCCCTCGCTCTTTTCCTCCTCCTTCCTTCTTTCCCTCTTTCCCTCTCTACCTCGTTGTTTCCCCTCCCTCTTTTCCCTCGCTCTTTTTTCCTTTCTTCACTCTTTTCCCCTCCCTCTTTTCTGCTCTATCCCACTCTCTCTCTCTTTACCTCTTCCCCGCCCTTTTCCTTCGCTCTTGTCTTCCTCTCCCTCTCTCTCCCTCCATCCCTCCCTCCCCCCAACAGGACATGCAGGTGTCTGGCGTGGAGGACGACAGCAGAGCGCTGAACATCGTCATCCACAAGCCGAGCTCCAACCCCCACGCCAAGCCCCTCCCCATCCTGCAGGCCAACTTCATCTTCGCCGACCACATCCGCTGCATCATCGCCAAGCAGAGGCTGGCCAAGGGACGCATCCAGGCCCGACGCATGAAGATGCAGAGGATCGCCGGTGAGTCAAAGGGAATCCTGCTGAACCGAGGAATAAAGTACCTACAGAGTGCAGTCAGTGTAATGTATCAAGCCTGATGGTGTTATCTAGTGCTTTCATAATAGGTATTGGTTAACAATACTGTAACAACCTCATCCGTCTTCTGAACTAGAATATGGAGGTTCCATTCAAGAGAGAAGGAAAGGACCAGTAACCAAATGTTTCCAAAGTATTACAAAGCAATTATTCAGTAAGGATTGCACAACTTAATTACTGTAGTACTGTTATCATGCTAATAATTTCTGGTTATCACCAGCAATTAACCAAGAAATTCCACATTATAATTATAAATGGTTACTTGTTATTACCAGTAATTACTGTGAGTTTCTGATAATTTCTATGAAATTACACAGTTATTACCCTGTAATTGGTGTACCGTAATGTAAAGTGCTACTGTTTGGAAAAACTAGTTTAGCACTAGTTAAATGCTTGCCAGCTGTGAGTGTTTTAGCAAACTGTCTAGATTGCTACAAAACCAAGAGAGTCAACAATGCCAACTGGCTACAGCTGACTGTAACCAAGCTGAACACACATAGAAGAACAGTTTGAACATATTGCTAAAATACACTTAACAAGGCCTACTACGGCAATGTTATATCCTTAACAAAGGATTAAGCCCACTTACAATGAACAAACGATATTCAAAATCTAAATCAAACAATCTAAGGTTGTAAAAGTACACAACTGTCCAGGAAACCAGGGAACTTGAAATTATTCTTCAAGCTAGCAAAAAACGCTTCCTCAAGCAGTTGCAGTGTTAGAGGAATTTGAATTCAAAAAAGTATTCTTGCAATAGAACTGTGCTGAAAAATAGCTGCAGCAGGCATCTAGGACATGCACAGTTCAACAAGGACCTAATGAAAATCCTACAGTCTCTTCGCATGTAGATGCTCTTCTGGCAAGCATAAAAAGTAGATGTGACAACTTTTGTAAAACGAAGCAGCAAGCGCACTACAGTTGGGGGAAGGGGAGGATGGTCCAAAAGTATTAATAATATAAAAAAAATAAAATGGCATCTAAATTTGTATTTATTTTATCTATCATCTAGCTACTGCAAATTGTATTCAAACGACCAATTTAGTAGCACATAGTGAAACTACTCCCCAACAGTGCTGAAAGCTCATCTCCTCAAGCAGTACCACTCTCTCCTCTGAATCATATCCCTTCTTTCATATCTGTCTCCTCTGCTCACTCAAGCATTCCATTAATCTTGAAGTAAAAAAAAAACCTCTTCCTCATCTATCATTAGTTCTTATTTCTTGTGTGTCTTTTCATAGCACATGATTAAGGGTTAGAAATTGCAGGTTGCAGGATGGCGTTAATTTCCTACCCTGCACAGATGTGAGCACACATGCAAATGAGCCGCTAGTTATCACTCTGCCCAAACACAAACACAGCTTCGCAAGAATTCTTCTATATACCCGTTCACACAAAAGAGTTATCAGGAATCCTTTTGTGGAAGCACTCGCACACACAAGTTTACAAGGGTTCACACAGTGTATTCACCCATGAGTTGTTTCCCCTCCCAAGGCCTTGCTTCTGTAGAATTACATACAAAAGTAATAAGAAATAGAATTTTCTGAAGAAAATTTGTGGGCTTGCTTCAGCAAGACAGGTTGAAGACAGTTGAATTCATGACAAAGTGTTTAAATGTCTGTACATTTTGAGTATTTTGATCTGCTGTTTGAAGAAGTAGCTGTTAAAGTTATAGTTGTAGTAGTAGCAGTAGAAACAGTAAAAGACTGAAAGCCAGTGCAAGTCTATAAACCAGCTAGAGTGTAGTAGAGAGACTGCTGAAACTGTAGTAGCTGCAGTAGTAGTAGTACTACAGCACTAGAAGTTCCACTGTTTGAAGTAGTTAAAATGTGTAACTGAACAGTAGTAGGAACGCTACTACTAGGTAGTAGTAGTAGTAGTAGTAGTAGTAGTAGTAGTAGTAGTAGTAGTAGTAGTAGTAGTAGTGGCAGCAGCAGCAGCAGCAGCAGGAGTAGCAGTACCAGTAGTAGCAGTAGTAGTAGTAGCAGCAGCAGTAGTTGTAATGGAAGTAGAATCAGTTATTGTACATGTAATGGTAATTACACCTGTGTGTGTGTGTGTGTGTGTCAAGTATACCCAGCTGCAGCCTGCGGAACGGGGCGGGGCTACAGATCGAGCCTGTAATCCCGCCCATTGATGATTTCATTGGTTTAGCGAACCTGTAATCCCATCCATTGATGATTTCATTGGTTTAGAGGACGAAACAGGGCGGGACTATAGATCGCCTGTAATGTAAACTGAGAATCCACTATGGTTGTTTACTTAGCGGTAGTTATTCAATTTAGTTTCCTATCGTACATATATTCACAAACACCCTGTTGCATGTAAGTTAAGTCAATAACACCAGCCATTAAAATAAAATGTTTTATTGTGAAATATATTTATTACCTTTTCGATTTTTTTCAAATGACAAAGACAGTACAATTCACACTAAGTGTGTGTGTGTGTGTAGAGAGTGAGAGAGAGAGAGAACATTACTTTTCACTCACTACAGTACTCACTATTCAAATCATCACAATACACAACCGACAAGCATAGTTAACATCAAGGCTATCATTACTTAGCCTGGTAAGACCATCCTGATCACGTGACCTCACATTCTGTTTCGCTCCACGGATCAGTCTGGACTTCTAGCCGCCCACATCGATTTCCTGAAATTACAATGTAACCGGGCTAATCAGGGACTGCGTCGTAGTTGATGACGTAACCGGGCCAATCAGGGACTGCGTCGTAGTTGATGACGCGAAATACAGGCCGCCTCTGGCAAAACAGTAATGGCGTCTCCCGAAGCAACGAGCGGTAACGTTAACGTTTGTAGAGTAAACACAGCCATAAGTGCAGTTATTGCAGAAATAGACTCAATAACAACAATTAAACAAGAACAAGAGTATGCACTAGCGGAGTTTCTCAGCGGAAAAGACGTTTTCGCCGTTCTTCCGACTGGATTTGAATTTGGATTCGCTGATTGGCTGAAGGAGTTTGTGTGTCAAGGCAAGTACTCCCGCCCACTGAAATCAATGTGGGCGGCTAGAAGTCCAGACTGATCCGTGGAGCGAAACAGAATGTGAGGTCACGTGATCAGGATGGTCTTACCAGGCTAATCATTACTGGCTCGCTAGCTGCTAATGTTAGTTACAGATCGCTAGCTGCTAACGTTAGCTATCGATCGCTAGCTGCTAACGTTAGCTACAGATCGAACCTGTAATCCCGCCCATTGATGATTTCATTGGTTTAGCGGTCGACCTGTAGCCCCGCCCCGATCTGTAGCCCCGCCCCGATCTGTAGCCCCGCCCCGATCTGTAGCCCCGCCCCGTTCTGCAGGCTGCAGCTGGGTGCTTCTCGTGTGTGTGTGTGTGTGTCTCTGCCTTTTTAAAGGTTGTAGTATTATGGTTTGTAGTGAAAGCAGCAGTTGTAATATCAGGAGTAGAAGTAATACAATTAGCAGTAGTAGTAGTATTTGGACTATCGGTATTAAAAAGCTTCAAGCTTGGTGGTGTCAGAAGATAATGTTACCCACTGGATTTGAACCCACAATCTTCTGCATTGCAAACCTTTTCACTGACCACTAGGCTCCTGAGTCCACTGGGTGGCATTGCGCTCTCTCTTTCTCTCTGCCTCTGCCCTGTCTCCCACCAGTCACCAGGTGTTCTGAATTATTAATCACACACTTTCTACTGAAGGAAAAAAAGGCAGTGGAATACTCTGAAACAAACGTCCATAGCTCAAAAACTACACATGCTATTACTTAGATATTTACATTGTCAGAGAGAGGATGAGTAGCAGAACAGTTCGATATGTAATATGTATGTCTACTGTTAAAATTGTGGAAATGACTACAGTTAAAAGGAAACAATCTGTTGAAAATCGACAGAAATACTATTGCACTAGTGTTGAACAAACCATCATAGCTCACAAAATACATATCCCATCACTTAGATATTTATATACTGGGAGAGAGAAGAAGTATGTCAACATTTTGATGTATAATATGTCCATGTAGTGTGAAAACTGTGGGAACTATTACAGATCAAATATTGTATTTGCAGAATGAAAAATCGGCAGAAACAAGGCAAAATGACTGTAAAGCACTAGTGTTGAACAAACGTCCCTAACTCAAAAAATACAAATGCTACCACTTAGATATTTACATTGTGAGAGAGAGGAGTGTGTGAACAGTTTGATGTAAAATATATGTATGTGCTGTGAAAATTGTGGGAATAGTGGCAGTTTAAAAATCTGTTCAAGACACAGCTGATGAAATGAGAGAGGAAGGCTGTAAAAAACAGTTTTGCACTAATGTTAAACAAATGTTCGTAACTCAAAAACTATAAACGCTATGGCTTAGATACTGGTATATATTTGGTAGATATATTTTGAGTGGCACAAGAAGTAGCAGAACAGTTTGATGTGTGATATGTGTTTGTAGGGTGAAAAATGTGGGAGCTACCACGGTTTTAAAACTTGGAATATTTAGTAAAAATCACAGCCTCTAGAGTTCCTGTGCCACTCTAGCATGCTGAAGATTCTCCATTCATTTCTATGGGGAAAAATATCATGTTTAAACATAAATTGTGAAAAAACTATAAATCCCAACACTTAGAAAAGTAATAGCACGCTATTCCCGAACATGCTGAACGTGTGAGAGTTTGAACCGCGTCGATAGCTCAAACGGTTCAAGCCGCATTAAAGTTTAAATAAGTGCCCGGAAGAATAAAAATAAGTATGACGGATAACATCATAATTAGTTGAGCTTGCTGAAGCAAGCCCAACTAATTATGATATCTGCCAAGTGGGGCATAGCCAGGAGGCAAATAAACACCTGCCTCTCTCTCACTCACACACACACACACACACACATGAACGAATGAACACCTTTCTCTGTGATCCATCTTCGATTACTTTAAAGCCAACTGCTTTCCAGGTGCTATATTTGCACACATATACACACTTTCACACATACACACACATACACACTCCTCTTACGCCCTCCTCTCTCTCGGTGCGCAGCTCTGTTGGACCTGCCTGTGCAGCCCAGTGCGACGGAGGTGTTGGGTTTCAGTCAGACGGCCAACGCTTCGCCTAGCGGCCTGCCGTTCCGCTTCTACGAGCAGTCGAGACGAGCGCCCAACGACCCCACGGCCAACAGATCGGTCTTCGCCACCGTTGATAAAGTGCCAGGTAAAACACGGCTAGCCAGGGTCCCCTTTCTGTATTCTGCACTCCTGTTGACTGTTTCGGAGTGTTGTATGAGTCTAGACATGGCATCCCAGGATCTACCGTAGCTGAGAGACTTCTGTTTAGCAATGTATGTGCCAGTGATTCTCAAATAGACAACATTTGGCGAACTAATTTCTGAGAAAATCTGCTTAAAATGTGAACATAAAAACGTACCGTAGTGCAGTGTGGACTGAGCCAGAATCAGGCTTTTTCACACTACACTAAAAGACATAGACATGGTGAACTTTTTCATGCAATAGAGATGGGAAGTGTTGGCCAACTGGGCCAAATCAGTGTGGGCAACACCTTGGGCAAGAGGTGACAAGTAGAGTTTCATTCCAAAATAAGACTTCCACCATTTGTAAAAAAAAAAAATTACTCCTACAAATTAATCCTCTTACAAAATGATTGATACCAGAAAATCTATAATTACTTTTAAAACAATAGAAAACGCAAGTCCTTGTTTGACACTTTTACAGACTGGATCCTCTATTAGAAATAAGAAATGATGAACTTTTATTTCTCTGTATTGCATCTCAGAGATATACACTGTTAGAAAAACTAAGTGTTGATAAAGTTGCCCATGTGCATCACCTCAAAAGGTTGCCCTGACCTTCAAATCAACAATGTTAACATCTGAGCTGTGGAACAAAAAAAAAAACCTGAATTTGACCTTTTAGCAGAAGTTTGATATTTAGAGTAGAAGTGAGACGCTGTCCCAGACTGCAGCTGCAGAAACCCCAGACCTCAGACCGCTATTGCTTTCATTTTTCAAACATAAAAGTCTTTTATGTTAAATCACATTTCCCCCTAGTTTTGCTTTAGATTCGTATCCGTTTCCCTGTCTGTTCCTGCTAAGTGCATTTTGCAAGCAGCACATGACCCGCTGCAGCTCCTGAATAGGTGGGGAGAGGGAGATGTTTAGATGATTTAGTCTTTCAACTCATGACACACCAGACATGCACACACACACCTATATACTCGCACAACAAGAGAACAGATACATGGGTGTGTGCACAAACACACACAGTGGGTGTACACACACATATGCATGTACAGACACACACACACACACACACACACAAGCCAGTTCATAAGAATTTCTCCACACAAGGGACTCGCTTCTCCTTTACTGGCCTTAGGTGTTTATCCCATCGAATTGCAGACACACATACACACTTGTCATCACTCTCTCTCCCTTTCCCTTTTTATGTCACACACACACAGATACAGACTCTCTTTGTGACTCGTGCATACAGTATAGTCTCTGTGATTTTGCATCTGGTTCAGAGTATGTGTGTGTGTGCGTGTGTGTGTGTGTGTGTGTGACCTTATCAAAGTCTCTTTTTTTGGCCCTAATAAGGAACTGGAACCTAATAAGGGTATTTACATACCTTTCTCCAGTGGAAATTACATTAGTATTCAAAGTTCCTGGGACTGTCAGGGTTTGTTACACAGGAGATGCCTTGATCTAGAGGTGGATTTTAATCCTTTGGTTTTATTGAATTTTATTTATAGCCATTTGGAAAGTCAACTTGTATTTATTTGTTTTCCATTTTCTCTGATTAGCATTTATCTGCTGCGTGTTTTTGGTAAATTACAAGTAGTTCATAAAGTCGGTTTGAATTAGTTTTAAGTTCTAAGGTTAATCTTTTACTCAGTTTACAGCATGGACCAAATTCAAACACGCATACACACACACACAGACACATGCACATGCACACACACACAAACTATGTCTGGCACCGTCTGTTTGAGGTTGCATGGTATAATGTTTTTTTGTAAAAATCTGCTCCATTAGGACCACACAACACTTCAAACAATCTTTTTTTATGTGTGTGTTTTTGTAATTCTATCCTTTAAGGATCAAAGAATGGAAATATGATGATATTCCTCCAAATTGAAGACCTTTTTGGGTTATGGAGGGTTCAAAAGTCAGACTAAGTCAACAGAGTTTCCTCAAAATGATAGTAATCCGTACGTGTGTGTGTGTGTGTGTGTGTGTGTGTGTTCTCTCCCCAGGTTTCGCGGTGGCCCACTGTGTGTCCCAGCACAGTCCCTCCCCCCTCTCCTCTCCCTCGCCTCCCTCCAGCGGGAGTGGCAGTACAGGACGATGTGACTCTGTTACAGCCAGCACTATATCAGCACAGAGCCCCACAGGTAACACACACACACACACACACACTCACACAACAGCACACACAGAGTACATATACATTCTTTATATGCACAAACACTATAATTAGACTGGTTGGACTGGTAGGGCTAGCGGTACACCAGCAAAAAGCCTCATAAGTAACACACATGCGCACATGCACAATGCATATACACACATATAGACATACACACAAGTGTTGGGGGTAATGAGTACTCAGATTACTTTTTATAGTAACTAGTAATTTAACGCATCAGTTTTTCAAGTTATTAGTTACTTTACAGAATTAGAATGCTGTTGCTTTCATTTTCTTTCATATTGTATACAATTATAGAAAAAAGTGAAAATCCCACAGCATCTCATGCAGACAGTATGCTGATCGCTAACTGAAAAAATGCATTCTAAGTCTGCTTGATATAAATGAGATTGTCTACTGTTCTGCATTGCATTGTAAAACCTTGATTGACAACACACTTGGCAGCACAAGCCAGATTGCTACAGCAGTTTTTTACCAGTTTACAGTTTTTAAGTGAAGATACACACACACCTCACCTCTGCCCCGTTCAAGTGCTGTTCTGGCAGGAGTGCCAGAGTGCTCTGCATACTGGCTCATATCCAACTTAAGGTCATACTTGGGAAAGACTTGATATTCTTCATATCTCAAATATTAATATCCCTGTATGCATGAATTAGCAGAACATTCTGGAAAGGAAAACAGGTTAACACTAGAAAGGCCAAGCCAAAGTCAACTGACTGCTGTTTGTATTTTAGGACTGAAATATCTCAGCACTCAAAATGTCCCTGTGTGACTTTTCCCCTTAGTCACCACTTGCTGTACAAATCTGTTGTCAGATTTTCCAAATCACCATCTGTTGACGGCTTGTTGGCCTCGTCTTATACCCCCAAAATCCATTGGCCTCTCTAGTGTTAAACAGACACACAAAAGACGACAGTAAGCTATCAGGTTTGTTGCTGTTTGTGGGTCTGAAACGATAAAACCATTCTGTTGTATCTTCCATACTGCACCCTCTCTCTTTTACCTGTGTAAGTATGCTGAAACTAAATCTTTAGCTGTAGCAGTGTTTATGCTGTACTTCCGTCCCCAATTACACACACATATACACACACACATACTACTACTACTGCTCCTGCTGCTGCTACTACTGCTACTAGCACACCCGAAGGCAGTGTGTCTGCCCTGCACCTCTTTTTCTCGCCAGAAGCTGCTTGGAAGCTGCACTGCACCAATCAAATGTTCAAAACAATCTCAGCCTTGTTAGAAAGGTGCAGCTTTGTAAGCAATGATAAAAAAGAGGTCCTTGGTGAACACGCCGCTTGGTTTTTTTCAGTCGCCCCCCTGCCTGTGTCCGTCCAAACGCATGTGAAGCTAACACTGCAGTACCTCTTACCTACCTGCCTAGATCTCCATCATAACTCCATACCTGCATACAGTAGATTGCTCCCCTTTCTCCCAAATCCTCTCAGTCTGACAGTTTCAGGGTTCCCACTGGTCATGGAATGTCTGGAAAATTGTGGAATTTTGAAAGGAAAGTCAAGGAATTTGATAAATACTCCGGGGGAAGTCAGGGAATATCACAGGAATATAGCAGAATGTATTTTACACATTGATTGCATAACATGGTGGTTTTCAGCTGTTATTCTCCACAGCAAGCCCAACTGTAATGGAAGCCAGACTGTTTACCCCTTTAGAACTGAAAAACAAGATTAACAAACCAGGAAGGAATAATATCTTTAGTTATGGAAATCATGTAATTTTACATCAGGGCCATAGTGGGAACCCTGAGGCATTAAAAGTGCTAATGTTGGTCTTTCTCTCTGTTCACTTGTGTGTGTGTGTGTCTCTCTCTCTCTCCTCGTCTAGATGACGGCACGTTTTTGGAGCACACCCCTCCCTCCTCCTCGGGCGGAGAAGGGGAAGGAGGGGGCGGGGATGTAACGCTGCTCTCCTCTACCCCCCCAGCCCCGGCCCCGGCGCTGGCCCCCAGCCTCACCCCGGCCTCCCAGCCCACCATCTCCCTCCTGACGGACGACAGCGCCGACACCCTCAGCGTGGAGTCGCTCACCCTGCTGCCCCCCGCCGACTCCCCGCACCTGCACCCCTGCACCTCCCACCTCCCCGCCACGCACTCCCTGCAAGGACCGGACACCTCCATCGCCGAGGAGGAAGAGGAGGAGGAGGGGGATAGGAAAGGAGAGGAGGAGCTGAAAGAGGAGGAAGGCTCGCCGACGGAGGAGACCGTCAAGGAGGAAAGCGCGGCGGCGGAGTTGGCCACGCCCACCGGCGAGGAGCAGGAGGGAGAAGCAGCAGCTGAGCAGCAAGAGGGGGAGGAGCCTGTGGACAAAGACACACCCCCGGGGGCGGAGCCTGACGCAGACACGCCCCCCGCTGCAGAGCTGCGGGACAAAGACGAGTCCGCAGAGTTTAGAGAGGAGAGGGAAGACGCGGAGACACACACTGAAACGACAGACACACCGGACTCTCCTGAACTGGACTAAGCAACACACACACACACACATCCACACTCATGCGCTCACACTCTCTTTCTTACACACACACACAGAGGACAGTGAGGCGTGATAGTTGAACTATCCAGCTTGGCTGCAGTATATTTTCATGTCGCGACCCGTAGTTAGTGTGTGTGTGCGGTGTGAACAGTCCAAGAGGCTTTCGGAGGCATCTCAACATTTGTGTTTGCACATGAAGAAAGACTCTTTTTCCGAGAACGAGACGGGACGCCGGTCCGACTCACGGGACGCTCCGAGCACAGTTTGGGTCTCTGTGCACGTCGGCGCGCGTGTGCGGTTGTGTGTGTGTGAGTGTTTTTAGCGTGCGTGTGTGTGAAGGCGCGCAACCAGCAATGTTTTTTACTCGCCCCGTTTTGACAGATGATTTGTCAACTCAAAGAAACACACACACACACAAGCACACACACCATGGGCTATTTATGCACTTCTTTCTTTCTTTGTCTTATGTTCACATAAATGACCATGAATTAACTCAAACCAATGCTTTATGGTGGTGGTCACCACTATGCTACACACACACACACACACAGAGTCAGCTACACTAGCCTTTTGACCACTGCATCTCTGACCCAGTAGCAGTTACTGCCACCAAGAACTGCATGTGTGTGTGTGTGTGTGTGTGTGTGTGTGTGTGTGTGTGTGTGTGTGTGTGTGTGTGTGTGTCTGTGTGTGTGTGTGTGTGTGTGTGAGAGTCAGTTTGTCTTCTACATTTGATTTAGTTCGTCTTGTACCACCTGTAAAGTAATGATCCGTTCATTTCACATTTTACATGCGTTACCTGCAAGAATCAATTGATGACTTGGTATCTATTACAGAACATGTGTGATATGTTATCTGCTGCATCATTGATCACTAATCATGAACAAGGAGGGAGTAGGTCTCAAACAGCACCCTGTAGATTTTGCCTGGCGTTAACTTGATATCACAGTTCGGTTAGGCTTGGGCTGAGATTTCATAATATCGGGTATCGCGATAATCTACTGGTGGTAAAATAGTAAAAAACAAAAATAATCATAGTTGTAATGAAAAATTTGGCATTTTATATCAAGTGGGTTCCCTTTTCCACAATCAGCCTGTTTTCCTGGAAGTGTCAGGAATGAGCAAATTTCACCAAATGGCCGTTATTTTTGCTATGATCAAATTTCTATGATATCGTATATCGGCGATAATATCGTATATCGTGATATTTTGGCGGGACAGCATCGCAATATTAAATTATGGATATTGCCCAAGCCTAGTCATGGTGACAGTTTGGGAAATTTGGAGCGACAGGCTGCTTTAGATATGCAACAGAAATCCATAAACTCTACTATCATCGACGTTTGACCTTGACCTTTGACCTTTGACCTTGCTTATTGACAAAGACTGCATTGGCGTTTACATCATCGCCCATCCAAGTCCAGAACAGGTCTGAACTGGATCACGACCTTCTTTCCCAAATCCATAATCCAAACCCTGCATGTATTGGTTAAAGATTATTCAATAATCACAGTTTATTTGCAGAATGAATAGTGGAATATATGAATGGAGCTGTGGAGCTCTACTTGGAGCACAGGGTGCATAAGTGCAGTCTGGAGGATGCATAGTAGTGTACTGCATAGGGTTTAAGTTGCATGTTAGCAGTGATTCACACAGGTTATAGGGTGCCGTTTGAGTCGATGCCTAGGGGACGTCCATCCATTCACCCTGTACATAGAGCATTCCACCCTCTGCCAACACAGTCGTAATGAAATATATAACGCTGTCTTACTGTTTGTATGAAAGACCTAGGAACAGCTAATTATTTCAAATGGTTTCAAATACCCAGAAATTAGATGAAAACATGAGATATGCCTGATTGAACTTTGACCATTTGAAGTAGTTTCCTTGCCATCAGGTCTGCACAATGCCACTGCAACACTGGGTTGAATGTATCTGCAGGTTGCCTCTTAGACGCTGACCTGCGCTCAGTTTTAGCCTCCCTGGATCTGCAAGTGTAACTGCTGGTGGAAGGACCAGAAATCTGATCTGGGTGCAAATTACCCAAAACACTTAATGGTTTCCACATTATTTTGTAATTATGTAATGTGGTGTAGAACGTCTACATCTTCACAAAGTGTCTGAGTCTTGCTTTTGTTTCTTATTATAAAAAAGTGACTTATCAATAGTATAACACTATCATAGTCTTTGCGAGGAGCTCGTCAAGTAAAAACAAAAAACCTAAAAGCTAGTCAGTAAGAATGTTTTAGTACAGAGGTTCCCAAACACTCACACTGTGCAGATGCATAAGCGATTTACTGGGAGACTCCTAAATAAATGGATGCTCACAGATGCTGTTATTCACTCTTAAAGTCACAGTGAAGTGGCATTTTGAGAGCGCCTCGCTTCTGTAGTTAGATGTTTCTGGCTGAGACAGGATGTTGGGGCGGGGCATAATGAGCAACAGTGTAAACCAATGGGATAGCAGTATCTGTCAGAAAGGCAGTTATATATAGTGGGAGGGGATTGTTAAAAGATTATGTTTTGTTATTGGTTGGAATTTTTATGTACAATATAGTTTTGATGGAAAATAATGTGATTTTGAGGTAAAAAAAAAAAAAAAAAATACCAGAAGAAAAAAAATTGCCATGTATTTTTTCATTTCATTGGTTCTTTTTTTTGACCGCAGCATATGCTAATAGCAAGATTATATGTTGTTACTAGCATATTTTATGTTGAAAAGTAACACAAAAAATGGGCATCGTTCCAAACTAGACATAGAAGAGTAAGAGAGAAACCTAGAAAATAAATGATAGCAAAATAATAATAACACATTGAAACACACTTGCAGAACCCACTTGGAGAATATTTCTGTTTTGGGAAACCAGCCTCTGCTCCCAGGTCAGCGTCTGGGGGGGGAACCTCCTCCCCCTCCCCCTCCTTTAATCAGCTGAATGAAGCTTTACTACCGCAATAATCTAAAGAGCTAGCCAATGAGGGGAGAGATGAATGTAACGGACAGCTTGTCTCTGAATGGGATCGGTGTATCACATCCTCGACTCATGACTTTATTTGGAACTTTTCAGAGCAAAGCACACACACACACACTGGTTCTGAAACATTGGTGCATGTGTCTTCAGACTCTTCTTGTCCTCCCTTCTCCCTCTCTTCTTCCTCCCGTCTCCCTCGCTCTCCGTTTTCTCTCTTCTTTTCCGTGCCATCGCTGTAAAGCCCCGAACATGAAGTCTTAAGCTTGATCACTCTTTTAGTTTTTTAACTCTGTACAGTCATCGATAAGTTTAGAAACGAGTGAATTCAAAGCAATACTTTCTTTTTTTTCTCTCTCGCTCTTTTTCTCATAGCATTTCCATCTTGCGATCTGTAAATAGCAGCAGTGCGATAACGATGATCACTGACCGTGCTTATAGAGGCCTGTTTGCAGAGTGGTTGCCGATGGTTACGAGGGACACGCCGCCATGATGGAGGACCGACGACAAACGGATCGCCTCATAACCGTCGGCAACCACCCTCCGAACCTCGTGCGACGCGCCTGGATTACTATTATTCTAACAAGAAGTCTCTCTGATTGTAGTGTTTCTGTATGTAATATGTTTGTATGCTCTGTAAATGCTTCCGGCTTTTAAACCTGTAATTATTATTAATGGACTGAAACAGAGGAATAACTAAAGAACTGCAATAAATTATTCTACTTAAAAAAACTGAAAGTTTGTTATTGTTTCGTTTACAGGCAGAAGAGCAGAAGAGATTTTCCTCTCAGGTGATTCTCTCTCTCTCTCTCTCTCTCTCTCTCTCTCTCTCTCTCTCTCTCTCTCTCTCTCTCTCTCTCTCTCTCTCTCTCTCTCCATTTCAACCACACACTCTGGCTGTAGGAGGAGGTTTTCCTCAATGTTTCAGTCAGAAAACCACAGGAAAACACTAGAAGAGACCTATACCGACACCCAGGAACACACACATACACACACACACACAGTAGTATACTTCAGATGCACTGCTTAAATGCTTCACTCTGATGTGTTTCAGTGGGAGAAGAAATTCCAGTTCCTTTGTGTAAATTTGATAATCAGGGAATCTTAATCTTGGATGGAGACTTAGAAACACACACACACACACACACACAGACAGTGACTTGAAATTAAAGGTTCCATCTGACCGTGTCCATCTGAAGTGTGTAAAAATGCAAATTAAAATGGTCATATTACTTCAACTACATGGGATATATCTGAAAACTCAATATCTGAAAACTGCTTTGTGGTTCACTACACATTCTCATCAAAATATGTTAATATGTTTTCCTACATAAGTGCACAAACACATTCTCCCACAATGAGTGGAAAAATGAATATTTCATGAATTCTTTGCTTTTATAGATGGAGGAGAGGTGAGTTTTTGTGTCACTAAACTAATTCTGCCATCATACAGAACATAAAGAATACTGTTCAGATACTATAATGCTCATACATTGATATTTGTGTGTTTGTTTGAAGCATCCCAGCATGCGTGACTCTGCCTTTACACTTTCTATGTTTGCGCTGCGTCTTCCTGTAGCGGCTGTACGAGTCCTCCAGTCATCTTGTGGTCTGTACGTGTTGCTGTTTTATCACGGTTCCTCTCTTCAGGGAAATCTGTGTGTGTGTGCGTAAACATGTGAATGGGTTCCTGGTACTGCAGAGATACCAAAACGCTTTCATGTGTTTTTGTGTTTTTTCTGGCTGTCCAAACCACAGCTACAACATGCAAGGTGAGATGCATGAGCTGTGACTGTGGAGATGCGAGACAGATTTGAAGATGTGTTCATGCGGAAGGAGCTGTGCTGCTGAAGGTAGAGAGTTAGTTCCCAGTGTGTCAAGAGAACAAAACGAAGAGATCTGTTCCAAAGTGAGATATCCGCCATTTAAAAACATCAAATGACATGACATTGACATCTGCTCATTTTGATGAAAGCAAAGCTCATTGAGTCATCTTAGGAACTGTGTAAATTGGGTCCCAAGAGGTCTTGGACACTACTGGATGTGGACTCAATTTTTCGACTTTTTTCAAAAGATGCACAATTCATTTTCTTTCATTCTGTTTTGGACTTGAATAGGACTCGATTTGTTCAGGATTCGATCTTGACTTGATCTTGAACCCTGGCCTCGACTCAAACTGGATTGGACCTGGTCTTGGACTTGACTTGGACTCGATTATGGTGCTCTTGACTACAGCAGCTGCCTCATGGTCTTGAGCTCCCATTCCAGTGAGCAACAAAATAATAAAAATTAAGTCTTGCAAGCAAATCACTGAGTCCCCAGGATTCATTTTTGCTGACTGTCCCCAAAGCTGGACCAGAGTTTGAGAAGAAAGCCTTCATGATCTGGAACAAAGACTTGTAACTGAAGCACCTGGTGACTCTCAATGAGTTTCAAGCAACTGTCAGATCTTCGGAGGGTGAATCTATCAGCAATTGTCAATACTTTTAATAGATGTTGTCCATAGCTTTTAATTGAACTCTACTGCTAACAGCCTCTCTCTCAACTCACCCAACTGAACCTCAGTTTGATAAATGGGACTGGGGGAGTTAAAGGCCTGAAAACACAGAAAGTAACAACCAATTTGCATTACTTTACACTTCTATTCTGACACTTCTATGATATATATTTTTTTTGCTTTTTCTTATCTGTACCTTTATACCTCAAATATGGCATAGCAACGTGAAAGTAACTGAAAGAGTACATGAGTTTGGGTACTCCCTTGGATTAGCCTACTGAGCTAAATTCCCTACTTTACAACAATATGTTATAGAGCATTTGTGACTGTCATTAATACGTCTTTCTCACCTCTGTCTTGCTTTCCTGTACTTCTAGATAAGAACGCCGTCCTAAACTGGTTCAGAACGTACATTACAGGGAGGAAATTTTTCATCTGTCTTGGAGATCATGTATCAGAGAAACATGATATAACTTCTGGTGTTGCACAAGGAAGCTGTCTTGGTCCCCTGCTTTTCTCACTATACATGCTTCCATTAGGTGATATTATCAGAGAACATATGTCAATTTCCATAGCTATGCTGATGATACACAACTATACATTTCTGTAGAGCCAAATCATGCAGATGCCTTAAGCTCCCTCACTACTTGTCTATTGGCTATCAATGATTGGATGAACACAAATTTCTTAAAACTGAATGAAGATAAGACAGAAATACTTTTGGTCGGCCCCAAAGCCAAAAGAGAAGAACTCTCCACAAGACTTGGGAACCTGAATCCCTCGATCAAATCAGAAGTAACAAGTCTGGGTGTTATCTTATTCTGATCTAAGTTTTAATTCCCATATAAACAAGGTGACCAGAACAGCATTCTTTCATCTTAGAAATATTGCCGAGGTGCGGCCCTTCCTAACCCAGAAAGATGCTGAAAAGCTAACTCACGCGTTTGTTACAAGTAGACTGGACTACTGCAACGCCCTTTTTACCGGCCTCCCAAAAAAGTCTATTGAGAGGCTTCAGCTTATCCAAAACTCTGCAGCTAGACTTATAACAAAAACAAGGAAGCAAGAGCATATCACTCTGGTTTTAGCTACATTGCACTGGCTCCCAGTGTCCTTTAGAATTGATTTTAAAGTTCTTTTACTTGTATATGTGGCGCCATGGATGTGGTACAGTTTATCATTTTGTTCAGAATTTGTATGGCTATCTATGACACCCCCCATAATATATTTTTTGGTGTTATTTGAATATTTCTTTGGTTATTTGAACAGTATTTTGTGACTGATACAGATTGCCTGCAAGCTGGATATATACCAATTTTAGCCAGTAGGTGGCAGTAGCCATACAGGGAAATCATTCACACGCGCTGTAAGCCTTGCATAGAAGTAAGCCGCGTCAGTGTGAAAGAAAGCATAGAAAGCACAGTAGCAACTGCTTGTGGCTACGGTCATCTAAAACAATATCCCATTTGTTGCTTGCAGGTGAGAAAGTATATCATGTCGCCAAGTATTGATGATGACTTGATGTTCATAAATCCCATGTTGAATGTTCGGTGTTTGTGTGTAGTAGTAGTACGATGTCAACTTGTTTTCCAGCATAGCATGCTTAGCACGAGGAATAGCTACTAGCATAGTCTCGCATGTTAGCCTATGATCGAGCTTTTGTTTCTTTGAGCTTTTACGGTTCTGGTAATGTTACAGCTTAGTAACCGTTATAAAAGATGGTGCTTGGTCATATTTTGATGATTATTGTTATTTCTTGTTTTTCTTATTATGTCAGAATATGTGCACAGGGATCATATTGGAATAGTGAGTCTGATTACAGTAGAAGTCATTTCTTGATTTATCATAATGTATTACTGTAAGCCTTGCATACAGCGCGTGTTAGGGGCGGCTGTGGCTCAGGAGGTAGAGCGGGTTGTCCACTAATCAGAAGGTCGGTGGTTCGATCCCCGGTCCAGTCCGCATGTTGAAGTGTCCTTGGGCAAGATACTGAACCCCAAATTGCTCCCGATGGTTGCGCCAGCACTCTGCGTGGTAGCTTGCCGCCATGGGTGAATGTAGGCATTGTTGTAGACCGCTTTGAGTGGTCGGTAGACTAGAAAAGCGCTATATAAATGCAGTCCATTTAGAAGTAAGCCGCGTCAGTGTGAAAGAAAGCATAGAAACCACAGTAGCAACTGCTTGTGGCTACATCTTTTATTAAAATATGGGCACCTGAATCCTGAAATGTGTCATCATTCAAAGTGTGCAACATATTTTTGGCAAGCCAGCCAGGAGGGGCTGTTAAGACGGCAGAGAGACACAGTCCCAAGAGACGAACCTAGACAACGAACCAGAACAGACAGACGTGATTGAATAAGAGACGGACATGGAGCAGCTCCAGGATGAAGTCAGCTCTGCGCTGTGGACACTCGGGAAGCCTGAACTCATCAAGGTGTGTCAGTATCTAAAGTGCAGTGAACCAGCAGAGGAGAGATTCCAAGGCCAGCACCGTCGGTCCCTAATTAGGCTGGTAGAGAGAACTTTAGATGAGATTGAGGAGGGTGAAGAAACCAAAGTGTTCCAGCAGTATCTTAGTCGCTTCCAGTCTTTCATACAATCACTACAAGAACATGACATTGGAAAATCAGAAATACCACAAACAGAGCCCAGTGAGATAGAGACATTGAAAGAGGAGTATGCTCAGCTTCAACAGGCACAGGCAGAGGCACGTCGTGTGCTTGAGGAGAAGATTGAGGCTTTGGGAGATCGACTTAGCATCACAGCAGTAGTGAGAGAGAGGGAAGTCACTGTTCCTACGCCCCCTGCAGCACCAGAGGTGACACTGAGAAAAGAGTTCAGAAACTGTGGTCAGATAGGGGAAGCCGGACAGAAGGAGAAACTCTCTTTCACCAGCCTCACTAACCAGATGGAATCTGGATTGAAGAAGGGTTACTCTGAGGCTGAAATGATTGAGGCTGTTGTTAAAGCAGTGAGCCCTGGCCTCCACCTGCGTGATCTATTGGAAATCAAGAGAGGCCTCACACTTCCCACATTAAGAACTATACTGAGAGGGCACTATAAAGTTGACTCATCATCTGACCTGCTGCATAGGCTTATGAACATCTCCCAAGACCCTAAAGAATCAGCTCAGAACTTCCTCTTCCGGGCGATGGAACTTAGGGAGAAACTGCTCTGGAAGTCTGGAGATGAGGAAGAAGAACAGTTCAGCCCAGATTTAATCCAGCGTAAATTCCTGCGCTCAATTGAGACTGGACTGCTCATTGAGGCAGTGAAGTTCCAGCTTAAACCCCACCTCAGCAACCCAAGGGTCACAGATGAAGTCTTGATAGATAAGATGAATGAGGCTGCCAGTCTCGAGCTAGAGCGACAAACCAAACTGAGAAAGAATATGACAATAAGACCACCTAAAGTGAATGAGATACACACAGAGATGCACTCCGGCAACAGTCAGCTTTCTCCCAACAATGAAACAGAGACAAACAAAGAAACAAACACAAAGAAGAAACAAGGACAATGTAAAGGGCCTGACCCAGAAACCACTAAACTCATCGAGGGTCTTAAGGCTGATGTTCTGGAAGTGAAGAAAATGTTCAGTGAGGCATTAGGGGCAACAAAGTCACACCCCAGTACTGACACAGGGCCATCCACTGCTGTGAGATGGACCAGGGGATGCCAGGCATGCAGAGAGGCACAGGTCAGTGAGTCATGTAGACACTGCTATCGCTGTGGACAGGAGGGCCATCTTTCCCATGGCTGCAGGCAGAGGAGACTAATGCAGGGAAACGGGTGGGGGCTGCTGAGCCGGGACCCACAGTAGCCCACCCGTTCTCCAGGTCCCAAGTGAATTCTGCATTTCTCAACTAAGCCCCACCACCATCACAAAGCCTATCAAGTGACGATGGAGACAGCCTACCTGCCACTCCACAGACAGACGGCAAGCAACCTACCTGTGACACACCTACCGGCTATGTTCCCTCACAGCGTCAAGTCAAGCTCATCAGTCTTATTGGGAGAAGATGTCTGGTCCAGTGTCATCTAGACCATGTGGCAGTCGAGGCCCTGTGGGACACAGGGGCACAGGCAAGCCTTATCAATGATGAATGGAGGAAATAACACCTTCCACGCAGCACAGTCAGACCACTTGCTGAGCTTTTGGGGCCAGAGCCACTGGTAGTGTTAGCAGCAAATCAGACTGAAATTCCATTTGATGGCTGGGTAGAGATAGAGTTTTATCTAGACTGTGACACACACCCAGAAAAGACATTGTTGGTCCCCATGCTGGTGTCTAGTGACCCCGGTGTGGCTGAACAACCCATTATTGGATTCAATGTGATCGAGGAAGTAGTGAGTAAGTGGGACAAGCAGCCAGAGAGTCAGCAGAATCTTCTCAGTTTCAGTGAAAACGGCAAAGTCAGTTCTCAAGTTACTGCAGACTCCAGATTCAAGTCATAACGTGGGGACAGTGCAGGCAGGGAAGAGGGGAATACACCTGGCTGCTGAGCAGATCACTACCATCTATGCTCGTGCACACATTGGAGCTCAGTTTGCAGGACAGAGTCTGTTATTTGTCCCTGATGAGTTACCACAGCTGCCTGAAGGTCTGGTCATCCAAGAGGGTCTGGTCAGTGTCAACGAGGGGAGGTCAGTATACATACCAGTTTCAATCGCTAATACCAACAAGCATGATGTCACACTGACCCCCCGCACCATTCTGGGCCATCTGCAAGAAATAAAGGCAGTGTATCCTATTACAGGGGACTCCTCCGGAAACAACAAGACACCAGCTGAACCTAAGCAAAACAAACCTGTCATTCAACTAACTGCGGTAACCACCACTCCACAGCAGGGTCAGAAGCCAACTGAGTGGGACCCTCCAGTTAAGTTAGACCACCTCAATGAAGATCAGCAGCAGATCGCGAGACAGCTGTTACGAGAAGAATGCCATGCTTTTGCTTATGATGACAAGGATGTTGGATGTATTCCTTCTTTAAATATGCATATCGCACTGCATGACACCACACCTGTACAAAAGACCTACACATCAGTGCCAAAGCCCCTACACCAGGAAGTGAAAGAATACCTCCAAGATTTGCTGGACCGTGGATGGATTTCACAGTCAAGATCACCCTACTCCTCACCGATCGTCTGCGTCAGAAAAAAGTCGGGAGAGCTGAGGCTTTGCTGTGATTATAGAAAACTCAATAGGAAGTCTGTACCAGACCGGCACCCGATTCCCAGGGTCCAAGATATGCTGGACTCTCTGCGTGGTAGCTCCTGGTTTTCAGTGCTGGACCAGGGGAAAGCATATCACCAGGGATTTCTGGACCCTGAGAGTCGGCCATTGACAGCCTTTATAACACCCTGGGGCCTTTATCAATGGAACCGCATACCGTTTGGACTCAGCTCAGCACCAGCAGAGTTCCAAAGAAGTATGGAAGACTGCCTGGTGGGTCTTCGTGATGAGATCTGCCAACCATACTTGGATGACAACCTTGTCCACTCTCCTACTTTCGACAGCCATGTGAACCACATCAGAGCCGTCCTGCAGAGATATCAGAAACACGGTGTCAAGCTCAGTGCAAAGAAATGTGAGGTCTTCAAGCGGGAAGTACGCTTCCTTGGGTGGATGGTCTCTGAAGAAGGATATACAATGGATCCAGCTGAGATTGCTCCAGTCCAAGCACTGAAGGACAGAACACCATCTACAGTGGGGGAAGTGAGCAGTATCCTTGGATTTCTCTCCTATTACAGAGCCTACGTTCCCAATTTCTCCAAAGTGGCAAAACCCCTGTACCAGCTGTTGGCCTTACCCCCAGACAGATCTCCACCTCCTGTGCCGACGACAAAAGGGAGAAAGGTCAGTGCGAAACAGAGGGGTCGTCTACCACCTAGCACACCCATTAGCTGGACCCAAAGCCACCAAGACACATTGAACACACTGATTGACTGCTTAACAGAGCCACCCATCCTGGGCTATCCTGATTTCTCAGACCCATTCGTACTACATTGTGATGCCTCACAAGAGGGCCTGGGGGCGGTGTTATATCAGAGACGAGCAGGCAAGATGAAGGTAATTGCATATGGCTCTAGGACATTAACACCTCCTGAGAAAAATTATCATATGCATTCTGGAAAATTTGTGAGCGCTTTCGGGATTATCTCTACTACACCCCACATTTCGTGGTATACACTGATAATAACCCCTTAACATACGTCCTCACAACAGCAAAATTGAACGCAACAGGCCACCAGTGGGTGGGTGAGTTGGCCGATTTTAATTTTACAATCAAGTACTGGCCTGGAAAACAGAATGTAGACGCTGATGGCCTCTCCCAGATGCCGCTGGACATTGACCAATTCATGGCCCAGTGCACAGAGGAGGTAAAGCAGGATGTAATTTGTGCTTCTGTGGACAGTGTAATGTGGCAGAGGAAGAGCCCCCTTCATTTGATCTCTACAGTCAGCCTGGATGCCATCAACCTAGTGAGAGACACCACATCACTGCCCACCAGTAAGCCACTCTCGCCAGCTGAAATCAGACTGAGTCAGGAGCAAGACCCTGTCATCGGACGTGTCCTGCAGTACAAGGCCAGCAACCATCTGCCCACAGGACAGGCCCTGAAAGCAGAATCACCTGATGTCAGAGTCTTACTGAGACAATGGAACAGACTGTATGTGGATAATGATGGAGTCCTTCACAGGAGAGCAGGGGGTAGAGAACAACTCCTCCTCCCAAAAGAGCACCATGAGACAGTGTTTACGGAGTTGCACAAAGAGATGGGACATTTGGGGGCAGAAAGGACTCGGGTTGATAAGAGATAGGTTCTACTGGCCCCGAATGCAAAGTGATGTGGAGCACTTTGTGATGCATGCCTGTGAGTGCTTGAAGAGGAAGCGGCCAAATAAGATCACCAGAGCCCCACCGACCACCATTACCACCACTTACCCATTTGAGCTGGTGTCAATAGAGTTTTTGCACCTCGAAACTTGCAAGCATGGATATGAATATATACTAATGGTGATGGATCATTTCACACACTTCGCACAGGCGTATGCAACTACAAACAAATCCGCGAAGACAGTGGTGGAAAAGGTCTTCAATGACTTTGCCCTCAAATTCGGCACGACATGGGAAGAGAATTTGAAAATAAGATGCTTGCCCAGCTGCAGAAAGTCTGTGGTGTGCGTGGATCCCACACCACACCGTATCATCCACAAGGCAATGGACAAGTGGAGCGTTTCAACAGAACCCTGTTGTCCATGCTGAGAACACTGACTGACACTGAAAAGGCTGACTGGAAAAACTCATTGGCAAAGGTAGTGCACGCCTACAATTTTTTCGCCATATTTTCTGCTGTTTGGACGCACCCCACGACTTCCCATAGACCACCTATTCAATCTGCTGGCAAAGGGGCAACAAGAAAGCTATGGAGAGTATGTGGCTGACTGGCAGGCACGGATGCAAGAGGCGTATGATATTGCATCAAAAACAGCCCACAAAGAGGCCTCAAGAGGGAAAAGATACTATACAGATACAGACAGTGATGGAGAGGACGGAGGTGAACTTGTGTGGAGGTTTCCACACCACCATGACCATGGCAGGAGATTTGCTGTACCTATTCCTGAGGCGGAGACCTGTGAGCCTGAAGTGGAGGGAACGGAGGAACCTCAGTCGGGATACGGTGAGGCAGCCTTACCTGACACTGGGGAAGAAGAGGAACCTGAGCTCCAGATAACACAGGATGATCATGAGCCGCTTGAGCAACAGGAGGAACAAGCATCTGATGAAGAGGATCAAGAGAGGGACAGAGACTCGGAATCAGAACATGAGTCATCACCTCAGCCGCTGAATGTCTACCCTCAGAGAGAGCGATGGCGACCCAGGATGCTGACATATGATGCACTGGGACAACCTACTGTCCGAGAGACTGGTATGGGCAGTATTGAGGTAAGGACACCATCTCTTTGTTCTCAGAGACTGTGGAGACCTTGGACACAGTCAGCCATAGAGACAATATGTTAGAAACTGACAAACGGTGATGGTGCTTGGTCATATTTTGATGATTATTGTTATTTCATGTGCACAGGGATCATATTGGTTAAAGTAGAAGTCATTTCTTGATTTATCATAATGTATTACTGTAAGCCTTGCATAGAAGTAAGCCGCGTCAGTGTGAAAGAAAGCATAGAAAGCACAGTAGCAACTGCTTGTGGCTACAGTCATCTAAAACAATATCCCATTTGTTGCTTGTAGAATCTTTTATTAAAATATGGGCACCTGAATCCTGAAACGTGTCATCACTCAAAGTGTGCAACATATACAAAGCTCTTAATGGCTTAGGACCAGCCTACATTACAGAATCCCTGCTGTTCTACATTCCATCAAGAGCCCTCAGGTCTTCTACTGCTGGTTTGTTAGACGTACAAAACCCCACTCAAAAGAAGATTGGGGATGCAGCCTTTTTTAACTATGCTCCTAAACTGTGGAACACCCTCCCAAAGAATATTAGAGAGGCGGGCTCTGTAAGCATTTTCAAACAAAACTTATCTTTTCAGCTTAGCTTTTAAATAGCCTTCATTTTAACTGTTTCTGTTCAGGATCCCAACAGAGCTGACACGGGCAAGTACAAATTTTCATTGGTCTTGTCCTGGTAATGCTTACACGAGTGAACACTATATGTGGGGGGGACAGAGCTTTACCCTGTATGATTCTCATCCATCTGTGGATGGTGAGATTTTTGACCAAGAGGAGAATCTATGATTCTCGTTTGCCTTAGGCAGTGAGATCTGACGTAAATACCAGATCAAGAGTAGAATCAGGAAGGACAGGGGAAAAGAAAATTAAAGAAAAACATATGGGTTCACTCACAATGTGCATCTAAAAGTGGGAGTATTTGTTGTGTTCTTTTATCTTTCTATTTTACTTGATTTGATTCTTTTAATGCAATGTATTTTGTTTGTTTTTTATATGAATTTTATCTTTTTATCTGTCTTTTATCTGCCTTTTATTGACGTAAAGCACTTTGAGCTGCATGTTGTGTATGAAAGGTGCTACACAAATAAAGGTTATTATTATTATTATATTATTATTTAAATGAAATTAAATGAGCCCTTCGGTTGCATAACACTCACTCCTAAATCAAGTTCAAAGCCAGCGTGACACGCTGCTTGACCCTGCTGGCGCACCACCAGCCCGTTTCTACACAAATGTTACGACACTTCTAGAGAACTGGCTTTTTAAGAGGAGCTCAGGCATTTTTAACGGGGAGAATGAAGACACTGGAGTTGCTTCAAGAGTATGTGGTCAGTGAAAAAGGAACCACAAGCAACCGCAGCCTCACAGAGAGGCTGCCAGATAAGCTAATAGCCTCCGCCGGGGGACGAATCAGCCCCGCTAATGCTGTTAAAGTCTTTTCATTTCATTTGAATCCACTTAACACACAGTGTAGGCCTGCTGTTGAAGGAAAACAACAATGTGCCGTCCTAGTTTAAGTACTTTCAAGAACAGAGAGTCAGATTGAATTAAAATAAAAAATATCTCTCCATCATTCTTCCCCACTCTGTCCTTGGCCTTTTGTCTCTTTCTCTCTGCGGTGTCTTGTTTCCCGTTTATTTCTGTGGAAGGGCGTGTGTGTGTGTGTGTGTGTGTGTGTTTGTGTGTGTGTGTGTGTGTGTAAAGGACATAAAACTCCAAGGCAGAGGATTCCTCAGAAATCAGCTGATAAGCGCGCAGAGTCACAGAATACCTCAGTTCACCTTTCATTTCTCAAAATAGTCTGGAATACCCTGAAAACTATGAATGAAACTGCTTCATATGATTCATACACACACAGCCCACCCCCACACACACATACACACACACAAACACACACACACACACACACAGAGACTCACACTGCGATCAGATGGTTGATCTCAATTTGAGGTAAAGCTCCAAGAAGTTAAAGTTGATATCATTGACACTTGTATAAACTGAAGATAGTATCAGTCGTAGAGTGTGACATTAACTCATGTTCCAATGTGGTACGTGTGTGTGTGTGTGTGTGTGTGCCTGCTTAGTCTGGTTCCTCCAGTTGTGATAATTATATCGTCAAACTAGTCAGGCTTTACTTGAATCAGGCTGTGAGCATATTCAGTATGACTCAACATTGTGTGTGTGTGTGTGTGTGTGTGTGTGCATGTGTGTGTCTGTGGCTATGCTCGTCTAGCCCCAAGAGAACATAAAATCCCCGCAAGAATATAAAGCCTTAGGGTTTGGTTTCAGGTGTTCAAATTAGTGCAATGATGAGGCAGAGGGTAAGACCTGGAGCTACAGGTCAGAAGGGAGCTTTAGGTTAGAAATGAAAAGTTTCACTTCAAATTGAAATTTGAAAAAGTGACACATACTGTACTCTCACAAATTTATTGAAACCACAAAATTACACCAAATTATGCCGCTTTTTTAAAGGAGAATACTGGTGTCATTTTGAGTTATAGCCCATTTACTGCTGTCTATGTCTACAAATTTTTCGGCATTTTTAAAATACAGACTTTGCAGTGTTGCACTTAGCTTGAAACAAACTGCTGCCGTGGCTAAAAGACATGGATGTGACAATGAAGTATGTAAGGTGATATGTTAGTGAGGGATTATTTCCAGGAAGACTTCCATTTCTTCTTGTGGGTGTCAGGTGACTGATGAGAAGCAGAGAGTCTATGAATGTACACAGCACTGATATGAAAACACAGTCGGGTGCAATGAAACAACAATAAAACAGAAACTCTGACCAAACAAAGTGAAGTCTTCATGTTGACTGTGGATTCTCTCGCTCTGTGGAAGTTGTATTTCATGCTGTATAAGAATGAATGGCAGCAAATAGCTTCTTCTGAAGGTAGAAAACGAGCGCTGATATCTCCAACTACACTGACTGTGTGAGGACAAAGCAGGAAGAATGTTTGGCACCAACTTAAACAAACATCCTGTATTATCCTTCAAGTGATAATGGGTAACTCTATCATTAGTGATAACACTTTTTCCAGGCTGCATCTTCTATATTTTAGAAATATGGAATCATCAACTTCAGAATGTATTATTTTTTTTCTTATTTATTTATTATTTTATCTTCAGTGTTTTGGATGTTAGAGTTTGGGGGTTTATGGTTGTGGTTCCATTGAATGTTACAGCGACAAAGCAAAAGAGTAATGTGAGTGTCTGTTTGTGTGCACAACTAGTCAAACACACACACACACACACCTATGAGTCATCCATTCAAACTCATGCAGGTATACCCACTAGGCTCCAGTCTGCCACACCCAACATGAAAAAGTGAGGCGCAATTTCCCAAGTTCACACACACACACACACACACACACACAGTCCTTTTTATTCCTTGTATCTTTTTTCTTCTTTTGTCCTTTTTATCCCTTTTGTTCCATTTCTTGTTTTTTATGTAAGGTTTTAGAGCATAATCTTTTTTATATATAAGTCCTATATATTATAAAGTGTATTATTCATAACTCGAAACTTTGAATGTGAAGTGTAACTCTTCCCCTGACCTTGATCTATCTAACCACTAACCCTAAAATTTCCCACTTCCTTGTGAGGAAATTTTGATCTACAGCAAGTACAAGAACACACACACACACACACACACACACACACACACCTCGTCATGTGGATCCTTCCCCGCAGACTCTCTCTCTCTGTCACCTCTGCCCCCGTTTCTGGTAAGTGTATGTGTGTGTGTGTGTATGCGCGTAACACAGGCCATTTACTATCAAAGTAACCCCGCCCACTTGTCACTTTACCCTACTGAGATGAATCAGTGTGGTGACAGTACTGTACGCTGCATTGTCACTCTTCCGGGCTGATTGTCACTGGCACTGCCTGACATAGTGGGGACACAGCTGTGTGGGGGTGTGTGTGTGTGTTCCCCCCTTCCACCCCCTAACTTCTCCCACTTGCTGTATGTAAGGAAGTGTTTAAAAAAAACACCTGCCTACACACGACACTGTCAAAAACAACAAAAGCAGAAGAACTTTAGTAAGGGAATCGTTTAAAAACCCATTTTATTTTCCATAAAATAGAATAATAGTGATAAAAAAATATTAATAAAAATAAACCAAAAAAAACATTTCTCATAGACAATAATGAGGTTTGCGTCTGCTTGGCAGAGAGTACAATCGAACAACAGAGACAACTTGCCTCCATACAGTACGGCTAAAAAACCAGACCTGATGAATCCAATACCATCTGACATCCAGCATGGGAAAGACTTACAAAAATCACACATGATTTGTTCAGCATATGTTCAGCAGGATCTGTAACTTATAATCCACCCACAAAAACCAATGAATCTTGTAAGTTATAAGCAGCTTATAAGTTCCATACTGCTTTAATACTATTAAACCTGTCACATATATGAACACAAAACATATATAAATCATATAAGGACGTGCTTATGTGATTTTTATAAAACCTTTTGTTATATGGGATCCTCTACCACATTTCATGTGGATTTTCTGAATGACGATCCCACATCCCAAATGTGCAAAGCTCGCTCATCCGGTGCTCCAGGAGAGGCTGAAGCGGTCGATGAGCGTGCTCGAAATTGGTTAAAAAAAAAAGGATGCTGAATGGTATTGGAGCCATCGGTGCTGGCAAACATTCATGTGCGATGTAAACATTCACATTAGAGTGTTCAAGTCTGCTACAAAACCGAGCCCGTAGTCGCTGGCCCGTGGCGATTTCAACCGTACTCTCCGCCACGTCTGGCTTCTACGAGTCCGTTGCGTTCTGAACAAAGTCCGCCATATAGACGCCGTGGTTTTCCCTCTACAGACACATTTTTGGGCCACCAGCGGACATAAACGGGCAACAACAGACCCTACGGCTGAATCCGGCAGGTCTTCCGTCTCCGTCGTAACTCCGCCGCCCCTGTAGTTTTCTCTTAATGCAGCGTTTTCCCGCTTTTCGGGCTTGTGTGCGACCGAGCTGCGGTCCATACTCGAGTCTCTGGAGGTAACGTTTACTGAAATGTCGTGCGCAGCCTCTGCCAAAAGCAACACTTGGGAGAAAGCCCGACTTGGATAAGAGTGTCTCGTACGATTCGTTTTGCAGCGTTTCAGCTCAAAACAGGGCGTCGCGTTCAACCGTACCCACGGCGATGCAGTCTTCACCTCCAACCCGTGTCGGACGGGCCTTCCCCACTCCAGCTGCCCGTTACTTGGTAAACCCCACCTTGTTAATAATAATAATAATAATAACAATAATAATAACATGGTAACACATTGCACGGTCATAGCTTGAAGGGGAACTCCAACAGAAAGTCCTGGACAACGCGGTTGATCGGCAGCTCCGGCACCCGCCTCCCTCCGCCGCACGCCTCCATGACGCGCTGCCTGCACAGCTCCTGCAGCGTGGGCTGCCATTTCCTGTACGGCACCCTCAGGCTCTTCTTTGGCGAGGCGACGTAGTGCTCCAGCAGGGCGAAGAGCGTCGGGAAGGAGCGCTCGCTGCCCGCCAGGCCGAACTTCTGCCGCTTGTAGACGATGCGCACGCTCACCGGCCCGCTCTCGGCGCGGTACGACAGCGTGAAGAACACGTCCTTCTGCCGGCTGTCGCGGATGAGGTAGCTGCCGAGCGGCGCGTCCCGCAGCATGCGGTGCGCCTCCTCCACCCCTAGGGGGCCCCAGTAGAAGCCGCTGTGCTCGAGCTTGGCGGCGGTGTCCGTGATGAGCCGGAAGTCCTTCGGGCAGCGGAAGGGAGGGAAGTGGGTGGAGATGGGGACGGGGATGGACACCAGGTCGAGCTCCGGGTCCAGGTCCCGCTCCGGGTGCGGGGCGTCCCGTCGCTGAAGCTGCTCCGGCTCCACGCGGCGGCAGGGGCTGAGGGTGAGCTGGTGCCGACGTGGTGACGACGAGGAGGGTAAGGAAGATGATGAGGAGGATGAGGAGGATGATGATGATGATGATGATGATGATGATGATGATGAGGACGAGGACGAGGAGGATGATGATGATGAGGATGACAAGTGTGTCTTGGCATGGCCTTCCACAGTGCTGTCGGCTACCATCCTACAGGGGAGAGTGGTCCCAGACCCTCTCCCATCTCTAACCACCGCACTGACATCCTGAGGGAGACAACACAGACAGACAGAGGGTTAGCATCCAAACTCTTATCATTCCCATTAACAATGACAACCCAAGGCATTTTCAATAGGCAGAACAACTGACATCTTCAAGATAAGGTCATGTAAGGCCTTGCTCTGCTCTGCTCTAACATAGGGACAAGGACTTCTGTGAATGTGTGTGTGTGTGTGTGTGTGTGTGGCATGGTCAGTTAGTTATCTTCAGTTCTGACTGTGGTTAGAAAGTCCTTTCCAGTTTCCAGTGCGCGGTACTGAGTGTGATATGAGTGGAACGTTTTTTTTGCGGTTTGGCTAGAATACTGTCAGCGCTGATGTCAGCCACAGCCTGAGTTACTGTACACTATCTGTACACACACACACACACACACACACACACACACACACACACACACACACACACACACACACTAACTTAAGAGCTTCATACAGCCTGAACCATTACAGTTTCAGGCTGAAGAATGACATATTTTGTCCTATATAATAACTTTTTAAGGATATGAATGAATTGACTATTCCTGGAAGACAATGACAGAAATGCTAAACTGACTGAACACGCCTGCAGCAAACAGTGAAAGCTGCAGCCTACAGCAAAACTTTTGGGTGGGACTCTGTTTTGCTGACATCAGAGGTAATCCTCAAAGTGATGAAAAACATACCTGAAACAATACATCACACTATCTGTATTGAGTCCACAAACCCAGACAGACTATTGTGACATCAACAGACCTACCCTGTATATGATTCAGCTTTTTCCTGCGTAGTTCAACGGGAATAACCTACTATCAGCCAAACTTCCTCAACGACACAACAAATTCTCCCTAAAGTTAGTACTATAATGTAACCAAAACATGGGATGAATTCCAGAAGAGTAAATACCGGCATGTGTTGACTTATGTTGTAATTCGGGGACATTTTTAGGCAATGTAGATGGGTACACTTGATGGATTTGGAGCCCATTTGCCAGACTTTATCTCCCCATCTACACAAAAGCTAAAGCCACACCGTCTGGAAACAGTTTGACAGGTAATCAGCACACCTGGGCACTTCTCTCCACGTCCTGAACCAATCAAAACGTGGAAAGCAAACGCCCCCCTCAATGCACGACGCCGACGCCGTCAGGAATGCGCGAGTCGTTTGGTAACGAACCAACATTTTCACCCAGTTGTGTATGCAATCTGTAACTGCACCATACAAAATCTTGCAGCGACGCAGGCTGCAACACATCACGTTCACCTTCAAAACACGTAACGTTACTGTAGGACAGCCAGTTCTTACCGTTTTGCTCCAAGTGATAACTGCAGCGGTTAAAGATTCCGTTATAGTCTGCAATCCCAAAAGTTGCACTGCGGCGATGTGATGAACCGCAAATATTCCCAAAAGGCGGAGAGCACAGGCTAAATCCTGCAGGTTACATCCGTCAGCTCGGAGGTTATGCTAGCTTGTTTTCTCGGCCGGTTAGCTGAGATTTTCACCGGTCAAATCAACGTGTTGCTGTTGTCTGTGTGAAGCTGGAGAAACGTTACCACCGCTCTTTATATTTCTCCTTCAGCTCCGCCTGTGTTTCCTAGAATTGAAACTCATTGAGCTCCTCCCCCGTCACGTATTTTAGCGTCAAGACTCCGACTTCTTTTAAACCCCATAACCGAAAGTGAAACTCCAAAGGTTTTTCTCCTCATAGTGCCAAGCTGCCCTTTCCCTGTTCACGTTTCGCTTCTTTTGAACGTATTCTAATGAGGGGAAACCGCAAAGCCACATAACAGCGGGCCGTTTACAGAAAGACAGGTGACAGGTTCGAGTAACAACTGCATGGAATATTAGAAAGTATCCTGGCATCATTAGCGTCGGTTTGCTTTAATGTGCAATGCAATTGAGTTTGGTCGTGCTGGCAACATTAAATTAATTGGCTGCTAAATTTACAGTCTACACATGCCTACCAGTGTTACTATACATTGGGGTTTTTTGTGAAGTTTTTATTTTTATGATATATCATTTTTATTTTCATCTATGTTTAGTTTTAGTTAGTTTCCAGTGTGGATTTAGTAGTATATTTTTATTTATTTATTTATTTATTTATTTTTTAATTATTTATTTTGACAAACGTTTAGTTTTTGTCTAGTTTTAGTTCTAGTTTTATTATTTTTCCACAGGTTTTTTTTTTTTTTTTTTTTTTAAGGTATAATGATAGAAGCTCAGAACAGGCATTTTGTTTGCAACAGGTGCTTTTTAATACAAATAAATCTTTTTTATATATATATACTGTATATATATATATATATATATATATACATTCTGAACTAATTTAAAGTTTGGACCACTTCAAAATGTATTCTCTTTTTCACCCTGCACACACAAAATTATAAAATAAAATAAACACATTTAACATATACTTAAGACTAATTCTCTGGTCAACACAGCTTCAAAATACACCAAAACATCAATCATCATATTGTATGCACGCTGAGTTTATGATGTGTGGTGTCCTGGCCTCAGCATTGCCCCCAAGTGGTTTATATCAACAATAATAATCCTATATTTTTAGGTTTTGGGATCGACCTAATTCGGTAGCAGTAATTAGTAGTATTAGTATTTCCACTGAACTGTCTTTAGCAGTGCAGATTTTGCATGTAGATAAAGTGGTGCTGATGAAGATAAGCTTCCGCAGCAGCACGTGTTCACTTTTATTGAACCAGGTAAGTCCCATTCAGATCGCAATCTCCTTTTCCAGGAAGATCTGGCCAAGAGATCAGCAGCAAGATGCAGAAGTTGCAGTTAGACGACATACAACAGTGCAGAGAAGCCAAATACCATTAAATCACATCAAAGGAAAGAGCAAAACTGCATTTTTTTCTATATAAATGCTCAAAAAAGCCAGCAAACCAGCCAAGTCAAGGACCAAAACTTTTTCATTCTTGACTAAACCAAAGCTCCTCATTGCTTTTGCTGCGAGATCAGTTTAAAGCCATTGCCATGCCATGATGACTCATAACCATTTCACCATAACAGTTCAGTTCATTTCAACATTACAGTTCCTCAATCGCTGTTAATAGCATTCTACAGAAACCACTCATAACAGCTGTTTCAGAGGCTTCAGCTGAAATTCATCAAGGTCCATGTCAATCCCTTTCCACTCAGAATCCCAGTCTGTGGTATGCAGTTGAGTTGGTATAATGTTTATTATATTATGTTCTTTCCAGGCCATATAGCATATACCCCTCTCCTGTCTAATTATGGATGATGGGGTCATACAGTAGTGCATAACAATACTGAAAGTTCTTGAAAAGTCTGCTAGTCATGCTATTCATGTCAAACAGAAAAAGATGAAGCAAGATCTGGCTTGTCATGACATTTATTGCCTCATCTTGCACTTTCTGGATAAGAGCGTGTCTTTAAAGTAAATGAAAATGTCACGCTGTTAGAGAGAGAGAGACAGGCTTACTGTCTCTTTAAAAGAGAGAGGCTGAGATGGACCGGCGGACTTGAAAGTTAAGGAAAGAAGGCCAATCAGCTGTTGGTGATAAACACAGAGAGGGGCAGACAGGCATGCAGCCAGACGAATGAAAGTTAAGGAAAGCCTCGGTGTCCTTCGGTTAGTTTCACTTTTACCAGGAGTAATCTGACCAATCAATCCTCCAGCAGCGCAGCATGCAAACTGTTGACTCCGTCGTGTATCTTTGTTTGGGTGTTTACGCCTCCCGCTGTGTGGGAATGAGACAGAACTCTTCAACTGATAGCTCATGTCTGTCAGCTGATGTCATGTGTTTTTCATCCAGCGGCCCACATGAGAAACAGATCATCCTGGGATCCAGACCTGTTAAAATACACTTTTGTTAAAATACCCTTCAGCATGGGGACCCACCGGAAACAGGCCTGCAACCCATTTTGGGTCCCCAGCCAGAGCTTGATAAACATGAAGAATGTGATAAAGTTCATCATTCAATATCCCCAAAAATATACATGATCCAGTCTGTGAAAGGGCCGTTATTCTGTTAACGAAGGACTTAAAGTTGCTTACTAACCTCTAAAAATGAGCAAAATTAGAGTAGGTGTCATTTTTTTAAAAAGTGAATATGATCAGTACTGATATTTAACATGAATCTTATGTATTTTTGCATATACATAACCTGCAGGGTGTGGAAAGTTCCTTTCAAAATGCAATCCATTACAGATTACTTGCTTAAATTTGTCAAAATCAGTAACTTAACATAACTCTTGGATTACTTTACTATAGAATGTACAGTTAAAGGAGGACTTTATTCCAATTTATAGGCCACAAATGTACACACACACACACACACACACACACACACACAAGGTTGGTTCATACTGAATACACCCTAATCTCTACATCCTGATCCAAGTAAGAGGAGAGATAGAGAGAGAGAGACAGGGAGAGGGAGAGACGTCTGGGATCACTGCTTTGTGGTCGGCTCTGTGTCCCGGTTGCTAGGTTACCAACAGGTTAAAGTATCTTGTTCACTAGGCTCTATCAGAAAACACACACACACACACACACACACACACACACACACACACACGCACACACACACACACACACACACACCACTGAATCTCTGCTATGTCTGTCTCTCCAGTCTGTGTGTATTGTGTATCAGTGCAGGGTGCATATCGAGAGAGTGCATGAGCAGTCACATGACGTGCAACAGTGTGCATGTGTCTCCCGTTTATTTTTATAATCATGTATAATCATGCAATTATGTGCATGCACACTAAAGTGTTTGTTTGCATGTGTTTGTGACGCATGAGTTTCATTTCTGTGAAACAGCGAGAGAGGCAAGAGAGTGGGACGGACTGAGGATCAAAGAGTGTGTGTGTGTGTGTGTGTGTGTGTGTGTGTACATTCATGTATGTACACATTTCAATACATGCAATAAAAACAATTTCAGCTGCACTGGACATCTTGCATTTGAAATCATCTGGCATCCACATTTCATTAATTCCCATAGCTTCATCATGGAAATGTGTGTAACTAAAGCCCCTTGTTTTTGTCCTGGCCCTTGCATGCAAGTATGCAGTGTGGATGGATGACAAAAGGAGTGCAAATTCAACATGACAGGGTTAGAGCAGAGAAAATCCTGCTTTGTTGCTCTTGCTACTGTTTCTCTTTTGTTCTGGTGTTATTTTTGCTTCAGCTCTCTGTGTGCTAAAGTCAACCACATGGGCTTTGCTGGTGTGTTTGTGCTGTTAAAGGCCCAATCCGCGACAATGCAGTCGATGTGAACCATACACTGCAAAAAACACACAAACACACCGATCTGTTATCTTTTCGGTAGCGGTAAAGTATTCAGCTGCATGTTGACACCGGCACGCAAAACCATGCTCTGAAAGAAACGTTCCAACACAACTACTCAAAGGCAGCTAAGCAAAATGTGATGATGATGTGTTATGCATGTTAGCTAGTCTAACCGCACTATATCCTAAGGCCGGATAGCTTAGCCAGGTGTGTGCCAGGTTGCTCACCAGCCGGATTCAGTCGAAACTTTGCCACAGGAACCCCTACTCTAAGATTAAAAATTAATTATAGTTTGGTTCTGACAAGGAAAAGAATATAGCGTCGTTACCTGTCCCGACATCCTCTTGCGGAGCTAAGGAAGACCTGCTGCTCGCTCCACTCGACTTGAGCACGGGTGGAGTGCGTGCGTGTGTGTGTGTGTGTGAGGGAGGCAGGGGTGGGGTGGGGTGGTAAGGGTGGACCACAACCAAAGCTGCTCGCTGTAATGTTGCTTCCATCCCTATAAAACAAGACAGACGCTATGATTTATACAATGCGACTTGTCTCATCTGGAATTGGACAGGCTTCACTCTTCGCTCTATTTTAGTCTGCTCCGACAGGACTCTGTGTGTGTGTGTGTGTGTGTGTGTGTGTGTTACAAAGATCTTCCCTCCCAGTCAGAAAAACAACACTGCCATTCTTCCACTGGAACCTGAAAACCGAACACGCAACTTTAAATCCAGGCTTTAGACCTATCCATGTTCACCATTCACCACCTCTTGGCCGATTCTTGCACAATTCCCTACGGAGTCGCTCGGCCTCTAGTTCAGCTTCACTTCATTTTTGTGTCCTATCTGCTTATAGCTTATATGTGTTTGTCTGTGTATTCATGTTGGTGCGTGTCAGTGTGTGTGAGTGCAAGTATTCGCTGTGTTTATCCTGCGTTTTTCTTTTGTCAGCGATAATTACATCTTTTTTTGCCTGTTACACCCATCACCCGTCCTGGAAGGTGAATTCCTTATGAAGTCCTTCCCTTAGCTTCTTCCATTGTTTTTCCCTCATGAGGTTTTTCGTGGGAGTTTGCTCTTGTTCTCGTTGAGGGTCTAAGTTTGCGGGGCGTCATTTTAATTTGTCATTTTCATAAAGTGGCTGCTGTGAAGCCCTTTGACACCGTAACAGTGTTTAAAGGCTGTACAAATAAAGTTGACAGTCCACACATGGTCACTATCTCCTCGCTGCGGTACAGAATGTGCTTTCGTTATGACGACGACTGGATGACAATGTCCAGAAAGGCGCCGAGCTGCTTCACTGTGGAGCACAGGCGAGCTCTACTTTCATTTTCAAATTTCATAAACCCATGACATGATAAGGGTTATCGGCATTTACTGCTACACGGCAAACAAGGATGATAAGAAATGAATGCATACGGCAGTAAATAGTGTGTGCTCTACATTTGCGATATGCTTCCAGTAAACATTACACACACCGCAGAACACACTGCAGACATTATGCACCTCCTTCATATTACACTTTTGTTTTACTGTAACCGACAGTAATAAACCAGGCACATCCCAAGCGTTGTGCCAGATGATGGATGAGAATACTACTACTACTGCTAATAATAATTAACTTCATTTATGTAACACTTATCTAAAAGCATAGCTTACAAGAAGGCATCAAAACAAGAGTAGTCAAATGAGGCAGCAAGAGAAAATACAGTAAAAGAATGGTGAAATCAGATAAAAGAAACAACACAAGGTTAAAAGTGGGCAGCGTCAAAAACAATTACATGAGTCTATAAAATGTGATATGCAAGATGATACTGATATAGCAGGCCTAAATTCCTCAGGCAGGTTTGTTCATTATTATTACTGCATGTTTGGCAAAGCACCAGGGTGATTTCATAGTGTTTCATACTGTTACTGTACATAATAGCAGCCAACCAGAGAGCGGAAAATTACCAGATGCCAAAAACACTGGTACATTTTTGCTGTGGTTTGTAAGTTAATTCCATATATTACATATAGTGTAACCTGGATAAAGTCTCTTTTCTCCTATTGTTGAGTCTGAGTAGGAGTTGATGCAACAGCAGAGATAAACCTGCAAGCCCCGACAACGACCTGGTTCAATTCCAAGTAAATTTAATCCAGTTGTTCCTGTATACTCATTCAAAACAGAAGAAGAGCTGGAATGAAAGTGGAAGTACAGCTGCAGAGAAGAAGCTGCAGTTCCATGAATTTGGTCTGATTATAGTATAAGTGCTGTAAAGTCATCGGGATGTTTATTGCCGTGTAATTCAGAAAGAGGAAAACACACACACACACACACACACACACACACACACACACACACACACACACACACACACACACACACCCCAGGTGGCCTTTGCACAAAAACAAAAATGTAATTCTACTAAATGTGAAAGTGGAAATGTGGAAGTGTTGTCTGAGTGAAACAGCAGCGTTTCCATGAATTCCAAACAATTACAGAAAGCACTGCAGCATTTGGAAATTGACTTCATAGCTGCGCCAGAGCCTTCTTACGAGCCAATCAAATCCCTGAGGCCTTAATGGTTTCCAACGCTTCCTGATGTTCAATAAGTTAACAGGCAACAAGCATCTCCCTGATGGGTTCATTGTGCTGGTTGCCCTTCAGGGATTGCCAGATTTCATTCCGAATAACTGAGGAGGAGTCATTGTTTCCTCAGAATGCTGACAAAACAATGCCATATTTTGAGCGGTCAGCTGGGATAGGACAGGGATTCACTGTCCCGCTTGAGGACACGTCTCCGGCCGCTTGGACTCATGGGGGATTGAACCCTTTTCACACAGAAAAGCCTCTCTAACTGCATAGCTGCTGGTCAGCATCCTTTCTGTGATTGCGAATAGGCAAAATGCGAAAGTTTGTCATTATAGGAGAGATGCAGATATGCAAGTGAAACAACTGCTTACAGTAATATGGCAACAGCAAGTGAAACAACTGGTTTACTTGAAAAGCCCTGGGAAACTAGGCCAGCGACTGTAGAGATAAAGCTGAACTCTAATAGAAGCTTTTCCATTAATAGATAGAATAGACATTAATAGATAAGATATTGGTCGCTTCAGTACAAAAATAACAGTATCAGCCTTCAAAAACCCATATTGGTCAAACCCGAGTACATACATGAGAACTAACTAAGTAACCAACCAAGTAAATAGACAATCTGAAAAACAAATAAGCAAAAAAATACATGAATAAAATAAAATAAAAGAAGAAAATGTAGAAATCTAGCTCTCTGGTGGTGGATGATGCATATCCAAAGCATTTTTCAACGGGGACTCATGGTGACTTTCTGTCTGTAATATTATTAATATTACGTCACAGCGTTGTTGAAGCTTTGCCACCTGTGAAAACATGATAAGATATCCTCCTTCTATGGCTTCTTCTACATGGAGGATAGTCTTGTGTGTCCTATGTGTCAACTTTCCAAAATCGAACATGACACTCATTAGACAAGTGGTTCCCAAAGTGAGGTCCGGGGATCCCCAGGGGGCCCTTACTGGAATTCCAGGGGGTCCCCAGAAAAAATAACCAATAGTTTAATTTCACTATTAGCTCCTTCACTCCTTGGATGTTGCTCATAGGTTCCACTCTCCACCCTGTTGCCACCTCACCTACAGTATACACAGCTATATGACTCTGCACCAAGTCATATCTAACGGAAAATCCTCTCAGATGGGGTTCCATAGGACACAAATGTGAAATCTTATCAAATGGGGTCCTTGATATGAAAAAGTTTGGGAATCCCTGCGTATCCAATCACAAGTGACCCGTTGCTAAGTTACAGAGCTGCAACATTGGCCCAACTTCTGCCCACTGGGCCCCTTGATGAGTCAACCTGCATGTTCGCATAATGAGGAAATCACTACAACACTGTCAGCCCTCAATACTAACTCAATCGTCCCTGCAGCTTCTCAGCACTGCAGCCCCACTGATATCCAATATCCAAAAAATAGATGCAGTCTCTGTTATTTCTTGCATCTATTCTACTATTGGCGCATTGGGGATGACAGGTCAGCAGTCTGTAGTCCGCTCCACCGGCCAGAAGTAATGCATTTCCACAGGAGTTTAAACCCCGGCTTAGCTGTCTCGGTGCAGCAGTGAATCAGTTCCGATGAACTGAGACAATGAAACATAAATACTCCCCAAATAGGATCCGATTTATATATATCGCAGAGGAAATTCAAAAGAAGTAAAAAAAAACGGACGTGATTCATTCTGTGATTTATGCTTTTATCGGCGTCAGACTTGCATTAATGTGTGTTGCACTGTGTTAAAATGTGGCCTCCTGCCCTGCTGCACACAATATGATATTACGGCACGGTAAATTTTCATATTAAAGCAGCTTTGGAATCTGTTTTGAACCGATATCGGAAAGATATTTAGGTAGCAGCTATGGACGACTATGGCTGTGTTTGCTGAGATGTTTTTGTCTGGCTGGAGTCCAGGAACGCTGCCTAACTGAACCAAAACAAGCTTCCACAGGGTCAAGTGTCCAGCGGTGAAGTCTTGGCTTTAAAATTGAGCTGCTGCTGCTGCCAACTGACTACAGAATGGTAACTTGGGCATCTTAGGCATATACTGATGAAAGGAAATCCTAGTTAGAGGTCTTTGTTTTTCTACGAGGGAATAAATCATCGGGAGAAGAATGACAATCCTGCTGATTTATGGTTTCCTGACTCCCGTCCGCTTTTCTGGGAAAAGAGAGGGAGGCTAGGGTTTGTTTGGCAAAGGAGCGAGGGATGGGGAGACGGAGGGAGGCGCATGGGCGGGATCTTGCGGTCTGAGGCGAGCTTTGCTGACTTGAATCTGTGTAAACACGCATGCACACACACACGCACATGCACACACGCAGAATGAATGGCATGAACTTTGAAGAAACAGAAGTCAAACCAAAACTTATTGAAGAGGTTCTCTTGTGTAATTGGACAGTTGGAGGACAGATGGTTATCAGGGAGGAAGACACCTCAGCAGCTGCACACACACCACATAAACACACCCCACACACACACACACACACACACACACAGACTAATTACTGGTCTACTGTTATTTGTTTTTACAGCATACTGTACATCCACCCACAACAAGGTCACTCACAATTATAGATCTGCATGCATGCACAAAATATAATTGTTTTTGCCTCAGAATAAAATGCTGTGTGTGTGTGTGTGTGTGTGTGTGTGTGTGTGTGTGTGTGTGTGTGTGCGTGCGTGTGCGCACGTGCGTGCGTGCGTGTGCATGTGAAATAGTGGAAAAACTGCATTCACATTCGCAGGTAATTATAGGTGCGTGTTCACGTGCATGTGCATAGAAATTAATGCCTCCTGTGTAGCCTATGCTGCATGCTTGACATAAATGTGTGTACGTTTTTTTCTGCGGTGTTTACATTCTACATACTGTGTGTGTGTGTGTGTGTGTGTGTGTGTGTGTGTGTGTGTGTGTGTAATGTGCGTGTCTCGCGTCCTTACGGCCTCGTCTGTCATGCAGTCCGCCGCGCGGTTCACGCTGAAGAAGCGTGCAGGTTTCCAGGAATCAGAAAGTGAAAGTATTCGTCTCCACTGACCGGCCGGCGTCTATACACAGGGCAACAGATGACGCAATACCCCTCGAATTTTCCCGATTGGCTCTCTCTCGATGAGCTCATGCTGCCTTCACATGCTGTTGGAAATATCGTAAATTCGAGCAAAACACATGTATTTCATTATTATCTGGTATTGTTTGGCATCTTGTGTACATAATGTGTACTGTATTTATATTTTCAATCTTTGTTTAACTTTTAGTTTACATAACTTGTTATTTTGGTGTTAAAGAGACAACAGCTGCAATTGCTATTTAGCTTAGAGTTTATTTATACAACCAATATACACAACTTTTTTCAAATTAATTACTATAAACATCAGTTGCAGGCCTGATGTCTGATGAATGTGCAACAAGTCATAGCCTATTTACACTTATGACTTGATGTTCGGAAGTCGGAGCTTATGCATAGCACTTGAATGCAGCATTGAAACATTCACAAGCCTCAGAAGAGATTACAGTTGTACTGTATTGTACTGTAGGTTGGCTTTAAAGGACTCCTTCCTCTTTTTCTCTGTCTTCTCTGGAATACTGAGGTGAGAAGGCAGTTTTGGGGGATTTATCAGCTTCATTAAAAGTGAAAGGTTGAGGTACTGAAAGCGTGAAAAACATTTCAACTTCCTTGGAGAGCTGTCTTGGAAACACCAGGCAACAGCAACACCGAGACATAGATTTGTCATACCTTTCTTCTTGCACTTCTTCTTCTTCTTCTCTCTTCCTCTGTTTCTCTTTCTCCCCTTCTCTACACCAGTGGTTTTCAAATCTTTCTTTCTTACACATTCTCTAATTGGGATCATTTCTAGTGAATTACAGTGATGTTAAACTATTGCTAATTTTGCTGGGGACCCCTTGCAACCCCCTGCAGGTCCCCTGGGGCGGGCCCCGGACCCCAGTTTGAGAACCACTGCTCTACACCGACACTTCTTTTCATTGCGTTTCCCTGAAAGCACATGACCTTGTTAAACTGCAAAGATGGTAATCTGATAAAGCCCTGTGTGTGTGTGTAAATGTGTGTGTGTGTGTGTGTGTGCGTGTGTGTGTGTGTGTGTGCGTGTGCTCAGGCCCGCATGTGTGTGTTACAGCCCTCTCACACAGCTGACTGCTATAATCCCTGCTGTAAAGGCGTTTGAACAAAAGGTAGTTTATTTTAGAGCCCTGCCCTCATTATCAGCTCTGCCCTTATCTCCTGCCTGTGTATGAAAGCTTCACTTCCAAAACTCTATATCTGTTTTGAAAAAAAAATCATTACCTGCAGATCATCATTCAGTAGCTCTAAAATAGAAAGGACTAAACAAAACTCCACACAGAGGAAAACTGTACAGAACGACCAAAAAGTCGATATAATGCCACAGCTGGGATCCTGCAGAAGTCCGAACGATTCAAAACAGTGATGCCATGATCCTGATTACACCCCCACCCCACCCCCCACCCCTTACACACACACACACACACACACACACACACACACACAAACACACTGAGGTAGCTTTTTATATTGCGATTGCATGATAAATTTATTGGATCTTTTATGACTTATTGTTCACTATCCTTTGTTTATTAATACATAGACACACACACACACACGCACACACACAGTCCGGCCTCCTTTTTCTGTCTCCCTCAGGATTGAGGCAGAAACTCCTCTCCGGCCTTGGCAGTGTTATGAGGCCATTCTTGCAAAGTGAAACCCAAGTGAACCAAGCGTTTGTGAGGTTTACGGGTGCGATCACACCCACAGCTTGTTCTCTGTGGTCCAGAACCGTAGTGGAAAAGTTGACTTTGTTGCATTCTTTTGTATTGGGTTCATTTAGGTTCACACTGACCAGTTACAAGCACACTAGGGCTTGTAAACAAAAGTCAAATGGACTCGCAGGTAGCTTGTTTATTGGATCGCTAACCTGTCATCCTGCCAGGTCGTCAAAACACATCTGATTCCAGTCCCTACCAGTTCATACCAGTTAAGACCACATGTAGAAATAGCTGTATATGAGCATCAGTCCAGACTGCGGTTTGCCAGTTTATTTTGTTATGCCAGGCTTTCCAAGCATGAGGAACTGCTGGCTACCAGATGTCATAGAATAGAATTCTTGCGTTTTGAGGTCCTTTACTGTAACTGATTCAGATTACTCACATTACTTACTCACTCCCGATGAATGCCACTGCACATTTTCAGGCGTCTCGGCGCGGTTATTTGGTGCCGCCCGAGTTTCGAATGACATTGTCCTCACCTGCCCAACTGAAAGCTGTGGGAGCCCATTCCCGCTGCTCAATCAAATCAAAAACGATTGAATTGTGAGTTTTTTTCTCACAATTGTGGCTTTATTTCTCAGAATTCAGACTTTATATCTCACAATTCTGACTTTTTTTCTCACAGTTCTGACTTTTTATCTCAGAGTTCTGACTTTTTTTCTCAAACTTCTGACTTTATTTCTCAGAATTCTGACTTTATTTCTCCCAATTCTGACTTTACATCTCAGAATTCTGACTTTTTTTTTGCAAAAAATAAAAAAAAGTTATAATTCCGACATTTGCAAGAATAAAACTCATAATTGAGTTGTTTTTTATTTTATTGAGTGGCGGGAATGGGCTTCCATAGCAAGCCCTGATGCTCCTATTCATAGTCATGTAAAAAGAAAAGAGGGCAGGTCAGGATTCAGTGTCTTAGTCAGGGACACATAGCATATATTGGCATTGGTACAGTATTTTTTCTTTTAACTGTAGCCTCTTATATATACTCCTGTAGTATTTGCAAATGCCTGCTGTATCTCTGCTGAAGGGCTATAGATCTAGTGAGTGGCTTTAATGTATACACTTGTATACTATGTATGCTCATTGATCTCCCTCCCATTTCCTCCAGAAGTGCTGTGTGGTTACATTTCATTGCTTGAACAGCGCAAAAATATCAGCTCACTTCCCCACATAGGTTGTGCCTTAATGTATGGTATGTGTGTGTATGCGTGGGTGCGGGTGCTGGGTGGGTGTGTGCATGTGAGAGAAAGAGAGAGAGAGAGAGAGAGAGAGAGTATATGTGTCAATTTTCTTGCGTCTATATAGAAATGTGTTGCTCTACATGTCACATTGAACATCCAGTACGAGCGAGAACTTAAAATAGACTGACATTAAATGTACAGCCTAAACTGTGAATAGCCTCAACGATGTTTTTTTCTATACTTTCTGCTTATGTAAATTGGCTCAACATAGGTCAATGAGGAATTGCTATTTTTGAACCTTGAGGAACTTACTGTATCTGTATCAGAAGTGGAAAATTTTACCAGGCCAAGACAAAATTGTCCTCAATTTGAATGGCTTCTTATGGAGATGATACGTCAGTTTTAGACAAATAGATTCACTAGGAAGCACCTAAAAAGTTCATCCCTCATTCATATATTTCAACATTCTATGAAATATCTGCTTATGTATTCTTAAAGATTGGTTGACATGGATACAAATAATCATACCACTGTGTATGGAACATAACTGTGTTGTGTTTTCAGGGAGGTAGTGGCAGCTATAAGCACCTTAACTCGTTTTACCCATCTTTTATTTGGGAAACACACAGTTTACACAGTTTACAGAGTCTGTATACAACATAGAAAGCAATATCAGACAAATGGAAGTTAGACTTATATGAAAATAGTCTTTTCATGGAAATGAATGAATGAATACTGTTTTGTAAATAGAATAGGTTTACTGGTGATCACCCATTAGGGTTCATAATTTACCTTCATATGTCCTCCATTATGTTACCGCGCGTAATGCAGCGTTCTCGAGCTAAAAAACATCAGCAATGCCTGGTTTAATGCATTATTGACCTCGCCTGCCTTTGTCCGACTGTTTTATTTTTGTCTGTTTTATTTGCTGTCTTATTACATTGCATTGTGTTACTTCTGTTTTTTGCAGTACTTGGAATACACAGTACTTGGAATTACTTTTGACATGATTCTCTGCATGCAGGATATGCAAACTACTGGAAGCAAGTTTCTTGGAAATGTTACACAGTTTCATTAACAGCTAATAGAGTCGTGAACTATTGACTTCTAACAACATGTTGTATACATGGACCGAAATACTTGTAGTGTGTTCAGTTGTACTTGTTGTTTACTTAGAACTTTTGTTGTCTTTTGTTGTTTACCTATATAGCACTTGGTGACTTTGTTAACACTGTACTATTGCTACCACTACTACTACTGTTACTATTATTACTATTACCACTGCCACTACCACCACTACTGCTACTACTATTACTACTACTACTATTACTACTGCTGCTGCTGCTGCTACTACTACTACTACTACCGCTAATACTATTACTACTACTACTATTACTACTGCTGCTGCTGCTGCTACTACTACTACTACTACCGCTAATACTATTACTACTACTACTACTACTACTACTACTACTACTACTATTACTACTACTACTACTATTACTACTACTACTACTACTACCACTGCTACTACTATTATTACTACTATTACTACCACTACTATTACTACTACTGCTGCTGCTGCTGCTGCTACTACTACTACTACCGCTAATACTATTACTACTACTACTACTACTACTACTACCGCTAATACTATTACTACTACTACTACTACTACTACTACTACCGCTAATACTATTACTACTACTACTACTACCACTACTACTACTACCGCTAATACTATTACTACTACTACTACTACTACTACTACTACTACCGCTAATACTATTACTACTACTACTGCTACTACTACTACTACTACTACTACTACCGCTAATACTATTACTACTACTACTACTACTACTAATACTACTACCGCTAATACTATTACTACTACTACTACTACTACTACTACCACTGCTACTACTATTATTATTACTATTACTACCACTACTATTACTTCTACAATCACTACTACCACTACTACTATTACTACTATGACTGCTACTACTACTACTAATAATAATAATGATGAAAAAGTATCTTGCATTTTGTAAAAACTCAAGGCCTGATATCAGACTATTGTTCTACAGAGCCAGTAATTATGGTATTGGTACTGGCTAAACACAGTAAGTATATAAACATACTGTACATAAGCAGTTACTTAGGGCCCAACTACTATAGGCATTCTACAAAGAGACGCTGTCCAAATTCTGAAATTATACATGGCTCTGGGCATAGTTATTAAACCCAAATCCGAAATATAATCTCTCACCCTGAGACACAGGTTCACCGAAACATACTAGAGAGCCACCAGAAACAGGCCTGTGACCCATTTTAGGCCCTTATCACTGTTTAAGAAATGCAGAATTCTGATTGTGAAATGCCTGTTAAGGCCATACTTAGTACTGCAATACAGTGAAACGGGTTTTATTCTCCAGTCAAGTTGTAACAAGTAAAGTAACCACAGACTTTTTTCTTTTTCTGGTATCTTTATAACTCTGCCTCTCCTCAGGACCAGCAAAACCACAGACTTCCAGGAACACACACACACACACGTACACACACACACCTGACAGCTCATCCCCCTCTCTCGGTCTCTTTCTTCCCTTCCTAACCTCTGTGGTCGTCCTTCTTTCGCAGTGACTCAGACGCCTCTATTTCATGAAGTCATGTGACCTCCTGTCAGCCGCAGCTTGGCAGTCAGTATTTACCAAACAATTCAAATGGTCGTGTTCATCTAAAACAGGTTTCTCATGTATATCTGCGTGTGTGTCTTTTCCGCTAACAGGCTTCAGTGCAGACACACACACACACACTTGCACATACTCTGCACGGGCGTGTTTGGCTTTAACCACCGATGCTGCTATCAAATGTCATGACTATCTGTGGGGTAAAATCTATTTTAAAGCGGCTTCAGGCTTTGCAGCCACTTGAGGCAGGCTTGATTTAGCCCGCTTAAGATTTTCTCATGATCTCATTTGCTGACGTCCGCCACAAAACTGTGTCTGCACTTTACAATAAACAGTTTTTTTGGATCCACAAGCATTTTCGTCACTGTTCCTGAATTTATGCGAAACGATTGCCGCAGTGTTTCATTTTCAAGCAAATCAGAAACAAAAGTGATTGGAGCTGGATGCTGGTGGTCTCTTCCCAAAAAAAAAAAAAAAAAAAAAAGGAATAGTTATCTATGACTAAAACAATAAAACAATGACTCTTTATACTTGTCAAATATTTGCTTCCCGTGTTTGTGCATCAGTGTGTGTGTGTGTGTGCGTTTGGAGGTGTGCTAAGCCCGAGCGAGAAGGAAATGGAACTTCTCTATAATTGTTTAGCATTTCAAAAGAACAGGATCTATGTAAACCATTTACAGTAAATGCAACCCCTCTCACAGACCAGAGAGTTTGGTTTAGGTTTGGGTTGTTGTACATCTCTAGGGAAGGCCACGTTGAGCTTTCACTTGTGTTTCAGTGTGTAATTTGGCAACCGCGGTGTTATTCATAGCCAAGTCTCAATCAATGGAAGTGTTCTGATGGAGAAGGAGCAAAGACTACGTGGTGACAGAAAAGTCAGGGATCATTAAGCACAGGTGGTGTGTTTGTGTGAGATCAGACCTTGTGTTGACAAAGTACATCAGCTTGCTGTGTATTAAAGCTTATTGTCCCCCACATAATGATGGATGATAAAGGATGATGCATCTTCCCACTGTGCTCCAGCATTTGAAGAATTGCACTAATTGGCCTGATGGGGGCGTCATAAACGTAAACAAAAAATGTGATCCCTCAGACTGCAAAGTTTCGATTTTGATGAAACTTGCAGGGATGATGCATCTTGTTACTGATTGGCCCGAGGGGTGTCTGCATAATTTGTGGCAGACGACAAAACTTGTTTCACTTGTTGCTATTGCGGTGGCAGTAACCAAGACGGGCTAATTAGAGAAGTGGGCTCATGACTCACATATCAGCGGCTTGAATTCCCAGACGGGATGAAAACCTCACTTCCCTCCCTCAACAGCTCCAGTCAAAGGTGTCCGTGGAGCGGCTCAGTGGAGTTTGCACCGGGCAGCTCCCAGGTGTGAATGTGTGTAACTGAATTGTTTATTGTTGTTTATTTGTTAGGATCCCCATTAGCTTTGCCCTAAAGCACAGCTAGTCTTCCTGGGGTCCACATGCGAAGTCGGAGTGTTGCTGAAAAAGAGAAGGTGTGCTCAGTCAACTTCCCTTGGATAAATAAAGGTTCAAATATTACGTTTTATCTTTTAGGCATTTAGCTGACTCTCTTATCCAGAGCAACATTAACATCTGCTTAGAGTGGTCCTGGATGCGTACGAAGATACCAAGGCTGTGTCTCAACAGCAGCCTTGAAGTTGTACGAACCTGCCTAACATGGGAATGTTTCAGATTTCATTTTTATTTCCTTGTAGATTGGCAGCGAACCAAAGTTGATAGAGGATTTTGAAACATGATGACAGACACTTAAGTAATACAAGTGCAAGTCACGGATCATTACGCACTGGTTATTTGCATGTGATCAGAGCCAGAGTCCAAAGTACATCAGTTTTTATCATGTCAGTCTTAACATTATACATTTCAGGCATTTAACTGACACTTTTGTTACAAAGATACTGAGCGATCTAGAGGGGTGCTCAAACCTGCTTAACGAGAGAATGCTTTCAGTTTCATTCTACATGAATTTGGCAGCTAACAGTAATTGATTAACCGAAGCAGGACTTTAGACCGTTGGTGGGGATTTCAGCAGGAAATGTTACAGTAATTGGGTGCAGTGGTGGTGGATCACCAGGTGACGCAGAGGGAATAGGGGTTAAAGGAAAAATTCACCCTATAATACTGAAAAAAACAGCTATTGGCGATGCACCTTGCATTTCTGGGCCCAGTTTGTGCGTTCCATGGATAATTGGCCAAACGTAGACAAGGTGAAGTTATGTCCAGATATATTCAGCAGCTACAATGGAGTTTGATAGCAGAAAATGTTTCAGGATGTAAAACATCAACAGTAAACATCAGGTTTTGGTGTCAGTCCCTCAGAATCAAAGAGCGAGGTCTTCTTTCTAGAGCCGCCATTTTGCACCAAGAGACGTTCAACAATCATAAAGGGAGAAATCCATCGTAGAAGAGGAGAGAGACCAATTTCTCCACTGACTGTAGCCTCAATAGACCAGAATGCAATGCAGCCACAGCTTGCATCTTTGCAGATCTGTTATCAGCAGCATTTGAAATACAACAGCCTCTTCAGCAGCTTTTTTTTTTTATTTGAACTGGGCGCAGCACATCACAGCATTGTTCTCATTGTTCACCCACTACACCATCAGTATCACTCTCTCCACTTACACATATACAACACAGAGAAGTCCACTCTCTGGGGGTTGCCAAAAGGCATTCTGGGAAATGTAGGAAATCACTAACTGAAGTGGAAGAAGATGAGGCAGGTTGAGGGAGAGCGGGTTCACCAGAAAACTAAATCACCCCACTTCATCACAAAATAACTCCTGGCATGCACTGAACTTCACAGATTGATGATACATAACAGTGTAACAGTATCTGAGGTTGGGATTTTCCTGTAAGCACAGTTGTATTCACAGGTGCTTTCGCCTGCTGCTGGAGCAGCGGCTGCCAGTACCTTGACTGGAACTGGGACTGGGACTTGATTAGACAAGCAATGTTGTGGTGAACGTTTACCTGACTGGCTTTGAGCATCTGGGTGGGGAAAATAAATGAATATCGCCAATAATAACTACTTACTGGTGATGTGTGCATGGGAAAGGCACCAATCCCCAATTGTTTGGGTGGAGCTGAAGAGTAAAAGACTGGCTTTACTGGGCAGCTCCCATGTGTGTGTGTGTGTCACTGTATGAGCATGTACAAGGGTGTTGCTGGAAAAGAGTGTGTGCTCAGCAAACCCAAAAGGCCCAATCTGGGAACCTCACATGGACAGGACAGTTTGATTAATATACATATTTTATACATTTCATAGAGATTAAAACACATTCAGTTCATTTGATAGTAGAAAATAATTTGGTTTGGGATAGTAATGTAAATGTAAGCAGCATTAGATACATAAATAAACGAGTAGCTACAGCTTTATGGTCCCTAGAGACAAACGGTACTTTCGCCCCGAGTTCATGGTACTTGTCCCTCCGCAACATATGGGTTCCGTTAGTTTTACTTTTGATTCATGCATCCACAAAATATATTGATTGTGCGTATATGCAGGGGACATGTGTAAGTAACACTCTAAAATATGATTACTCTAGCTAAATCCAACTTTGTGTAAAGAGGGAAAAACTTTTGAAAATATTGGAATAAAACTCTCTTGTACTTTGAGGTTTGATGGGACAGGAAAAGTGTGAAAATGAAAAACTGGTTTTCAAAATACAAATGCTATTCCTGAAGACATACATACAACTAAACTGCAGTTAGTCAGTGTGGTCACCTGCAGTACAGAAAGGCTGATTAACACACACACACACACACACACACACAGGCAGAAGTAGCCAGCCACGTTCTTGTGTTTATGCAGCATTCATATTTTTGTAATCTTTTTCTTTTTCCACACAAACACACACAGGAATACGGATGCTCACTGGGCGGTGGATGCTCTGGGTACAGGAGCTGAACCCAGATCCTCCACTGCCCAGGTGCTGACATACTCACACACACACACACACATACACACACACACTAACACATACACCGATTTAGGAAAGGAAGGATTTAGGATCTATTTATGAAAACTAATATTTTTGGCTAACTCACACATTTAAAGAATGTTAATTAATGGTCATTGCCCCCGTAAAATAAACTAACAAGATAAATAAGACAGTACAAGGCCATACTCAAAGAAACTTAAGCCAAATTAAGGTTAGTGATGGAGCTATCCTGCCTGTATGTGCTGTACTGTGCCTACAGACTCCATGTAGTTTGGCAGCCACTGTCAGCTGGCCAGCCAGCACAGGCAGTGTCACATCAGGACACAGCATCATAAAGTTATCAATTATGGAGCTTTGCTTCCCTCTAGTGGCTGGTAGGGGATCGAAAACATCAGTGCCCATACACACACACATTTGTGCCCAGATTGTGTTCATTGTGTCATGTGACCAGAAACAGGTGGAACCCTTATTTCTTTTCTTGAAACGATTCATTTTGGTTGTTTTCTAACATTCCATTAACATATAAAACCCCTATCACATCTAAAAATATTTACAGAATGAAAATCACAACTATACATTTTGGCCACTGTAGTTGCAAGTGGGCTTAAATGGGTCAATACTGTATCCTTTGCAAACTGTCAAGCCTCACCTCTCTGTGTGTGTGGATTGCACATCATTATACAAGCATTATATGTGAAATGGTTTGCAGATCCTATCCTCTAATAAAACTACATGGGAAAACATACCAGCTTTTCTCAATTCCTGTTAAAGTAGAGACAGAAACCACTGACTGGAGTGGAGAAGAGAGGAGAGGAGAGGAGAAGAGAAGAGAAGAGAGGAGAGGAGAAGAGAAGAGAGGAGAGGAGAGGAGAGGAGAGGAGAGGAGAGGAGAAGAGAGGAGAGGAGAGGAGACATCAAAACCGAAAAGTTCAACCACTAGGGTGCACCATTTTGTCATTTCTCTCTCTCTCTCTTCTCTCTCTCTCTCTTTGCTGTGTGTGTGCTTTAGAGAGAAGAGGAACGAGAGAAGAGATGAGAGAGAGAGACAGACAGAGAAAGAGAGAGAGAGAGAGAGGTCATAATAAGCTGTTGTGTGGGTGTGTTTTGCTGGATGAGAGATGGAGATCACCACTAGGCTGGAGGTAGAATCTCTCTCTCTCAATTCTCCCTCTCTCTCTCTCTCTCTCCCTCTCTCTGTTTCTTTCTATCTACCTTCCTCTCTCGCTCTGTCTCTCTGCCCTCTCTCCCATGAGATCCAGTCTTTCATATATTAATAGCAGTACTGTATATAGTGTAATGAATCCTTTTCTCGTGGTTCTTCATCCCTCGTTTGATGTTTTTGCAGCGCCAGTCCAGGATTTCTTGAGTATAGCAATTATTGTTGCATATGTACATATATATTCTTGAGTGGGCAGTGGATGGAGATGTGAAATTAGCTTCTTTACCACACTCACCTCCCATAGAAGCTAAAATTTAGCTCCCTCTAATGAAAGATCTGTCAATTTGATAATGTTTAAGTTATTGATAATGTTATTGATTCATACATGTATAGCTATGCTTTTGTTGCTACCTTGGGATTACAGTTTGTGTCTTTAATACACAACCTCCGCACACAAATTATACTCTATCAACTTCCTTTGATTTTTTGGTTTACAATTCACATTATGACTGTCTGTCTTCTCTAACCACTTTCTTTATTGCTCCATTTTGTATTTTTATTCTGTCTGCGGTTCATACTTTTTACGTACAGGCAGACTTTATGTAAATAAGACCACACGTTTGCAGAAGTGCTTTTATTCTGAAAAGAGGAAGTGGGAGGGAGACAGATGGATATGGCTTTAGCGTTGATACACCCCATGGTACAGTATATTATATGACTTTGGTTTTGATATTGCAGTCCTCCTGGGATTATAGGTACTATTGAAAAATATCACAGAGGATGCCATTAGTATAATCTAGAAGAGTGGTTCCCAAAGTGGGGTACAGGGACCCCAATGAGCCTTGAGAGGATTAGAGGGGGTCTAAGTTTAATTTTACTATTATTTCATTCACTAGACATTAGCACAATTAGAGAATGTATAGACCTAAGGATTACTGTTTTGATCCTAAGTTTCACTGTCTGTACCTCCCCACCTAGAGTATAGGCAGTTTTAGAATTCAGTACCAAGTGATATCTAATGACTAGGGATGGGACGATATATCGAATATATTCATTATATCGCGTTACAAAAATGTGACAATATGTACCGTGGGGCAGAAAAATGAATGGTGATATTGGCTCCATTTTATTCTGCTGTAGTAATCACAAATGAGACGCTTAACCATCACAATTTCACAAGCTCTCCATCCAAATTATATTATTGTCACTTTGTAATGACATTTTTAAATTGTTGTTTACATTCTAGCAGCCAATGGCATCGCTAGAAAGATTTGTGGCTCAGAAATAAACAGAATTCTGCACAGTCAGACTTTGTTGTCATTGAATTTTTATTTATTACATCGTATCGTGGTTGTATTGAATCGTGAACCCTATATTGTATCGTATCGTATCGTATCATATCGTATCGTATCGTATCGTATCGTATCGTATCGTATCGTGAGATAAGCATATCGTCCCATCTCTACTAACGATTCTCAGATGGTACAAGATGTTATTGAATGCCGGTCCATGGTTTGATGTGGATCTATTTGGGGGTCCTTGGCATGAACAAGTTTGTGAATCTCTGATCCAGAACATGCTAAAATAAATCTGCAGCTAAAGCTATATCTCTTTGTCATGTTTGAGTAGGCAACAGCATTATCAACATGTGAGAGTTTCATTCCAAAACGCTGCATATCGATTTTGGAAAATAATTTACCCACCTGAGATTCATCAGTCAATATTTGAAAACACAGATGAGTCTATCCGCAGAAATGTAACTGTTATGTAAGCAAAGGTCTTAAGATGACTCATGACCTAAACAGCAACCCGTAATGTGCTTTACTTTCATGCCAGCAATCATTTTGTAATAGCAGTTCCTTTTTCAAATGGTGGTTTTTCAAATCTCATGTTGCAACACAACTGATTTTCTTTTCTTTCACTCAAAAACTGATAAATAAAATTAAAATAAATTTACCTTGAAAAGTTTCTCAGCATGTTTTTGAGTGTGAACACTACCAATAATGGAATAGTGGTGTTATGGTGTTTTTATTTTACTGTCTGCATGATAAAATGGTTGAACTGAAAAAGAATCAGGTGAAGCCTGCAGTCACGTGTTTGCGTTTGTGTGCATGTGCGTACATATGTGTGTGCATCTGTGTGTGTGACCCTCCTTTGCGTTGTACCATGCCATGAGAGACAGACACAGAGAGAGAGAGAGTGAGAGAGGGAGAGATTTGGGCCTGCTGCACGGATCTAGAGCTGTCCTGTTTGTGCTGCTCAAAGTGAGTAAACAAGATTTCTGGCAGTTTCCTTGACCTCATTAGTCCTGAAGTCGCGCCCCCCCCCCCCCCCTCCAAATCATCTAAACTGGGGTGTTGAGAGAAACCACAGATAGATACCATCGTTTTTTTATCAAATTATACCGGACCATTACGCTGCCCTGCAAAGCCAAACAGCAGTAACTGAATAAGTAATGAATCTGAGAAAAATGACTTCAAAGTTTATCTCCGGTCACGCCAAAGGTATTGCAGGGACAGAAGGGGCTTGAACAGTGTTTATGGTAGAACTTCTGTTGAGATGAACTCTAAACCCTAGTCATGACCTTTGACCTTCAAAACACACAATTTTTTTACACATATGCCTTTGTTGGCCAGTATACAATCCCATACAGAATGTACAGTAGAAGATCTAGATGGAAATTCATACAGGAAGAGCTCTGTTCCAAAATGCTATATCCATTTTGAAAATAATATATATACAGTACTTCATATATAGATGATACACCTGAAGTTCATCATTCAATCTCCAAAATATACCTGATCCAGTTTGCAAAAACATGATCATTTCATCAACCAAGGACAATAAGTTGATTTTAGGCTATCAATCATTTTGTAAGAGTACTTTTCACTTTTCATTCAAATGGTGGATCTCTCATGTTATTTTTTTGCCATAGAAGAGAAGAGAAGAGAAGAGAAGAGAAGAGAAGAGAAGAGGAGAGAAGAGAAGAGACAAGAAACTTTACTGTCCATGCTTGTGGAAATTTGTCTTTGGCCTTGCAGCAGTCAAGTAAAAAAGAGACAAAATACATTAAATACATAAAACATACACAAGACAATATCAGACACCATAATTCACAGTAGCCTATAGATATTATTCGATGACGTCACTCAAGACAAGCGCCGGCCATGTGGCCTGTGATGAATTTAAAACACACAAGTCCCTTCAATCATATAATTACTTTGTCTGTGGATGGGTGAGCAACATCCAGCATTTACTGGGGGAATCCGGCAACAACTCAGACGCCGCATTCTGGTCAGGGCAAAGGTAAATTTATGCAACACATTAACTAACATTAGCCGGCAAACGTTAGAAACATAGCATAATGCAAACTTTCACACAAGCCACCTAACGTTATTCGAATTCCAATCTGAAAGTAGTAAGCAGGAAACAATACTCTTCAATCATGTAAAGTTGTTAATTGGCTTTGTTTGAACTGGCGTTAGATAGCCCAAATGGGCTGAAACAAGTAGGTGATGTTAATTCACGAAGGGTTTCTTTTACTGCTTCACTCTCTAGTAGATCCAGCTGCTGTTAGAACTTGTCAGATCCTCTTGCCCATCCGTCTGGCGCATAGTAACAGGCGGGCTGGGTGACGCTTATCCGTACAATATGGTGGACCGCGTTCGTTTGACGTCATTGGAATACTACCTATATATTTGCAAATAAGACCTAAGAATTCAACAGGGAAATTTGGCATCTTAAATACATTCCCAGTCTCCAGCCCCTCTCAGGGAAGCTTGTCAAGTTCATCAGAGAGAGGATATGAAAGATCACCTATATAATTATATAATAATAACAGACTTTTTTCTTGATCCCCAAATTGCCGTATCAAGTTGAAATATTAAAAGTCAAGACTAGACTAATTAGACTCGTGCAGACCAGTTCTAAGATGTTCTTGCTGATACCATAACGATTAAGCCTCCTCAGAAGGTGCAGACGTCGTGTGACCTTTTAAAAGATTAGCTATAAAGCTCAGTCGACTACTAGAAAAGTGCCTAAATATTTAAAATCCTCTTGCACCACCTGCACTGGCTGGTTATTAATTGCTGAGTGGAGTGGGCTGCTGTGAGCGTTGATAACCGGCTCCTTCGTAGTATTTATGACCAAACCTCCAGCGTTAGACCGACCAATGCCGTATCGTCTGCATATTTATATAAGGAGGAGGCTGAATCCTGGATCTGCATCTCATTAGTATGAACAGAAAACAACAGTGGGGACAGGACACGGCCTTGGGGTGCACCTGCGTTCACAACAGCTTGCTCAGACATGCGGTGGGTAACAAGATGTACTTCTCAGTTGCCTATCCAAGGTCCTAAGTAACCTATTATACTTGCCTTTTACCTACTACAATAACCTTTTTTTGCTTTATGCCAACAATCACGTTGTTAGCGTAGGTGTCACTTTCTTTCAAATGTTGGTTCTGTTGTTCTGTTGGAAACTTTCTGTTTGATTAGTTCGAGAAAGAAGTCGACTGCTCCGCTACAAAAACACCTAAACGACAAGACAGTCCGCTACATCGGAGCCGTTTTAGAGCGTTTACTGTACAGTGGATAGTTGAGCCAGTGTTTACTGCAACACACCATCCACCCCTATGCTGCCACTGCTGCTGGAGGTGTCAAACAGAAACACGACACCTGTGTACACACACATACACACACTACACAGGCACACACATGCACACAGCCACACACACACACACACACACGCATGCATGTGGCCAGAGACAGAGAGAGAGACAGAGACAGAGAGAGAGAGAGGGAGAGAAAGAGAGAGAGAGAGAGAGATATGCAAATTAGTGTGAAAGCAGAAGAAAGAGACCTCTGTGGTTTCAGATCAGCGGTGCTTGAGCCATATTTATCAACCCAGAGAAAGAGAGAGAGACAGAGGGAGAGAGAAAGGAATAAAGAGAGAGAGATGAACCAGATGAATCATTAGAGCAGACAGAAAAGTTGAGAATTACATAAAGTGAGGTAAAATGTACATAAATGTGTGGGTGTGCTGCCTGCTTACCTGTTTCTGTGTGTGTGTATGTGTGTGTGTGTGTGTGTGTGTGTGTGTGTGCGTGTGTGCGTGTGCGTGTGTGTAGTACCACAGCGGAACTCATCTCTCCACATCTTTAGAGAGACCAGCTCCTAACACAGACCTAATAATGCTGCTTCATATAGACCAAAGAGTGTGAAATGTGTGTGTGTGTGTGTGCGTGAGTGTTTGTCTTTTTAAAATCAGGAAGTGTGTGCTATTACAAGTGCATTATATGTGTGCGTTATGTGTGTGTGTATGTTTACAAGGATGAGAGTGCGTGGGTGGACTACTATATGTGAGTGAGAATGTGTGTGTGTAAAAATTTGGGTGTGTGTATTTTATCTGTGTGAGTGCATGTGTGTGTGTGTGGGTAAGGGTTATGGCTTCTGAATACAATGCATTGTACTTGTGCTAATGGCTGTCTGTGTGTGTGGGTGTATGTGTGTGTGTGTATGTGGGCTTGTTCTTGTACATTTTCTTTTTCTTATTCTACGTTTCCACTGTTTTTTTACTGGATAAAGCAGAGATAAAATCATTATGTTGTAAGATCACATTAAGGTAGAAAGCAAATAAATCAGTCAAGACAGGAGATCGGACCTGAGAATTGTCTAGGATAGCAACACACCTCAAGCAATACAAGGTGTGTGTGTGTGTGTGTGTGTGTGTGTGTGTGCGTGTGTGCGTGTCTGTGCGTCAGAGATTTTGTATGGGGTGCCTGGGTTTGCTGTAGTCAGTGGATGACGAAGGAAACAACAGGTTTATATAACAACTCCCTCCCTCTGTGTGAACAGAGAAAGAAAAGAAAAAGATGGGGAAGAGAAGGAGCGAGGGATGGAGAGGGAGAGACAGAGAGAGAGGGAGAAGGAGAGGCTGGGAGAGATAGGAAGATGTAAAAGAGAAAAAATGTTGAAAAGAACATGAAGAGGGATAGAGAGAGAAGTGGGGAGAGAGAGGCAGAGAAGAACAAGTGGTGGAGACATGAGGGAGAGAAAGGGAGCGATAGAGAAAGAGGGTGAAAAGAAAGAGAAAGGCAGAGAGATGGATATGGAAAGATAACCAGAGAGATTAGTACTGGAATGAAGGGGAGAGAGAGACAGACAGGGAGAGAGGAGGAAGAAAGATACACCGGCATAACTGTATTCATGTTACATTGTAACATGTTAGACTTTAGTGGAACTTATTGCGAGGGTTGGGAATGTCATCCACAGCGGACCAATCAACTTCCATGCTAAACTCCAAAACAAACATGGAGGAAAAGCTCGTCTTCTATGCTCTTCTCCACAAGGATTATCAAAACCTGAATGTAAAAAAACGAACCTGGAGGCATTCTGGTGGCTCAGTGGTCTAAGGCGCGTACCATGTAAATGACATCCTGGGTTTAAATCCAGCCTGAGACCGTTGTCACCTGTCATCCCCCTCTCTCCTCCAGTCTTTCCTGTCTCTCTCTACTTTGTACTATCTCATAAAAAAGCAAAAATGCCAAAAATATAATAACAAAAAGACAAGCTTGGTGGTGGGAGCTACCGGTGAGTATGTATGATTTCAATCATTAGCTAGTGCATCCAAGCAGTGTAAACACACAACAGTGTCTGCAAGCTAGGCTAACGTTAGCTAAGTTAGTCTGGTGTTCTCATGAATCTAATTCCCGCCCTAAAACAAAAAACGCACATAGCAAGCTCATGTGCAAAAGGCTGAATGCACCCTTAATGTGTTTCAGGGTGGATTTTTCCTTTAAACTTAGGTAAATGTAGCTGTGGCAAAAAACTTTCTCTCTGGCATTAATTTCAATAGACCTCGTAAGTTAAATGTCAACATACTCAAATATGGACTTACGGTTCCAAGGCGATTTCTCTATGGGGAAAATGAATGGGGTTTTCACATAATCTGCCCTTTCATAGCTTGCGATTAATGCAGGCTTTTCAAACTTGGTACATTTTTACCTACGCATATTTATCTCTCTAATGGCACTGGGTCCATTGAATTCTGTAACCGTTTTCAAGTTTAAGCACTATTTTTGCTAACAACAAGCACTTGGGCCCATTCTGACTTGATTTGATCTTGATGATGATGTGAGGTGCCCACTTGACAACCCCAGTGACATACCTGCTCCTCTCCGCTTCTCATCGAACATCCAAGCCGGATCCCTGCATAGGCGCGCCCCAGTTCAATAGCACAGGGGGGTTAGTTACATCAGATCCTGTGTATTGATGAAACTCAAAGAGATCAGTGGTTTGTGTGTGGAGGGATGAGTCACTATGTCACAAGTCTATACGTACACATTCAGCAGGGTATAGCCTACGTCACTACCAACGTGTTACGCCTCTCTTTACGCCTGCTACTACTGCAAAGCAAGTCATTCTTATCATTGTACAGTCTACCGGCGGCGGAGACAGACAGTTATGTAACGGTCGACATGGGATGTGAATCAGGTGTATGTGTGCTTCTTGTGTTAGGGGGTCGTATGAATGAACAGGGGTAGCGGTCTGTGCCAGATCGGAGCTGGTGGTGTAACTGAATCCCGGCCCATCTTGCGGAGGCTACAGTATGGGCCTTGCATTGATGAGGCCGGGGCAAACTGTGCACACTGTTATCTGTCCCGCAGCCAAATCAATCACATCTAGGTCATTCACTCACTGCCAGCTGACTGCTGCTACCTCTGTGTGTGTGTTCAGTCTGGACCAGTTGGGGCTACGTCTGTCACTCTGTAGAAATTAGGTTCTGCGGGCTTATAGCAGGTGGGAGGTAAACCAATGAACAAACAAACAAGCCTGTCTCCCAGCCTACACTCTAAAATAAAAGATGGTCTTTCAAAGGCTTTTTTGGCTGCTATCACAGGGTGGTATTTTTTGGGTGCTCTGTAAAACCTTTTTGGTAACATTTCCATGCTATCTGGAATTCAAAATAGTTGTACCTAGTGCCAAAATGCTCCTAAACACAGTTGTGTGTACTGACAGAAATGCTCCCCTTTAGTTACAGGCAAAGATCCACTTGTTGGATGTATTATAGAGCCACATTATAGCCTTAGGAATGCAGATTTTACTGTGTTTCTGTATTGATACGTAGAGTCTATCTTATGTCTGGCACTGCATCCTTATCTGTTGTCCCATGTGTGCCAGTATGTATTTATGTTACTATCTCAGTTGCTAATATATCTCGCTTTTACATTTTTCTGTATGTATCCAAAAAAGGTATATTGAGCATGCATGCTTGTTTTCAGCAGTGTCCTGCTTCGCCCTCACACACTTACACACACATTCACACCTTTCTCTGAAACCCCATCACCCTGACACATCCTTCCACATGCGCTATACTGAGAGATAGGCCTAGATGAAGTTAAACAGGTTGCTTGGCTCTTTCTATGAAGCTTCGAGGCATCAGTCATCATATTCAGTCATCCAATGTGTCAGGAAGCGACCAAATTTGAAGGGTTTCATTCCAAAAAAAACGCCTTAGATCTATTTCGGAGAACAACTTTGCTGCATGAAATCCATCCGCCAATCACAGATGATTATCCTCAAAATTGACTTTGAAAGCAAAAGTCTTAAAGATGACTCATAGCAAGGCATGGAGTGCTTTACTTCAGTGCCAGCACTCAAGAATAGGGTGTCGTTTTTTCTTTTCTTTTCTTTTTTAACACCAAATGGTGGATATCTCATTTTGGAATTAAACACTTCCACACTTCCATTTAAACTGGCCATCATTCTCTTTTATTAAATTTGATTTGCACTCCTTACTGTTGGTTGCTTGTAAGGATGGTGATCTAGGAATTGAAGTTTATTCTACTGTTCTACTTACTGTAAGCTGCTCCAGATAAGACTGTCTTGGAGGTGAATCCTGAAATGTAAATGTAAATTATAAAACAGTAATTGGGCAAGCTGACTGAGGCTACAGTGTAGGCTACATTTCAAATGCATTTTAAATGACGACAACTGTAGAAGTATCACCTTTGAAAAACATCAACCTACAACTAATCCAGTGGTTCCCACAGTATTACTGAGGGGGTAAAGGGGGTTTCCAGGAAAACAACAAATAGTTTAACGCCAGTATTTTTCATTCATCATGCAATTATCACAATAAGAGAATGTGTTAATTTGACTGTTTTGATCATACTAGGCTGTTGTGCACTTATGCAGTTCTATACTAAACACAAAACTATTCTCAAAATCTCATCAAATGGTGATGTTGTGGAAAGTTGTGCACTGCAAAAAATACTTAAACTTAAAAACACGTTTCCTTGCTGCCTTAAAATGTCTAGTCATGTTTTGACATGTGTTGAATCCACTAATTGGCAAACTGCATTCCAGTGTTATGTAATCTTTCGCTGGTGAGCAGGTTTTTAGAGTCAGTTGTTAATGTCTCACAAATGTATTACACCATTTGGCAAGAAGTGGGCTATGCAGCCGACTGCACAAATGTGAGTGCAATAAATTAGGCTACTTGCCATGTCCAACTGAGAATGGCAGGGCTACTTTAATTCTGTAGTTATGGGGGTAGGGATTGAAATGGTCACTAATTTTCATAATCATTATTTTATTTTTTTAATCAGAAATTGGCCTATGATTCATCTTAAGACACATACATAACAAGTCTCCACTGTATTTTATATAAGGAAGGGTTTCTGGAGTTACCTCAAATACAATGCATGCTGGGAAATATGATTTCTTAATGAACTTTAATGTTTAGTGAATGCGGTAAGATGTCCTAACTCCTAATTTTATGAAGTTATGATTATAAATTCTGAAGTCCATAACTGATAACAGAGTTCATTATTAAGGAGCAGTTAATTTCACTAAATTGCACTGTGACCTTAGGTGAGCTGCTGGCAAGTTATGCGCGAGGAATCAATCTGGAGCAAACAGCACAGGCGGGATTTAACCACATCAAACGTCAGAGGAAAGTGTGCTACATGCCTGTAATAGAGCTCATCTCTCTCTCTCTCTCTCGCTCTCTCTCTCTCTTCTCTCTCTCCCCGGTTGTAACCGGCAGTCGGTGCGCTCAAAAGAAAAGGAGGAAGCGAACTGGGAGCAGCGCGACGACAACCTGCCGAACCAACCAACGAAAAAAAAACAAACACAACAAATAACCGAAAACTAACCGTCAACTACCTGTAAAACCTGTACTCATTTTCTATTCTTTTTTGCCCGCAAAAACGCTCGAGAAACGACTCGTGTCACGCCCGAAACGGCTTTTGCACTAAATTCCGCTCGTTAGACAGAGAAAGAGAGGAAAAAGATAAGATAGATTGATAGAAGAATGGCAGACTCGGCGGCGGCCAACAGCGACGGGGAGGACGGACCCCGCCAGCCCATGCGGGGCTTCGCGCGCCAGGGTGCCCTCCGCCAGAAGAACGTGCACGAGGTGAAGGACCACAAGTTCATCGCGCGCTTCTTCAAGCAGCCCACCTTCTGCAGCCACTGCACCGACTTCATCTGGTGAGGACGGACGGGTGGAGGGATGGACGGGTGGGATGAAGAGAGAGGAGACGGAATAGACCGGTTGAATGGGGGTTTTAAAAATGTTAATTTCAGTTCAAATTAATTCATTTATATTGTTAGGACATAGCGAGGTAGAGGGAGAGAAGGAGAGGTGGGTGGAAAGAGATGGGATGTGGAAAGGAGACGAGGAATACGCCTGCTTTTAACAATGAATGCCACTTTCAGTTTAATTCTTCAGGCTATTTGATAATGGTATGTGATTAAGCTTAGAGAGATACAGAGAGAGAGAAGTGGGTGGAGGAAGAGATGGACTATAGAAAGGAGAAAGGGGCAGGTTGCACAGTTTGTTTCAAACTGAATATTCCAGTTTAATTCACTATTTGACAACATTGAGTAAGGCAGAGACGGGGAGAGAGAGATGTGGCCTTCTGAAATGAAAAAAGCTAGCTTAAATGGCTGCAGACTCTCGTTTCATAATGTTTTATAATTTAAGGTACAGTAGAGAGAAAAAAGAGGGGGAGGAATACGCTGGTTGAACAATTTTCTTTAACTGAATGCCATATGAGTAAGGTAGAGAGGGACAGAGGAAGAGAGATATGTGAGCTATAGAGATAAAAAAAAAAAAGCTATCTTAAATGGCTGTAGACTCCAGTGTTTGCTAGTGTTTTATGGTTCAGTTAAGACTAAAGAAAGAGGAGGAGGAATACACTGGTTGCACCTTTTCCTTTTTTAAACTGAACATACATTTCAGCCTAATTCACAGCATTGTTGGATAGCGTTTCGTGAATAAAGCAGGGAGAGACAGAGAGAGGCAGAACGAGGAAAGAAGCGTGGCTTTCCAACAGCAGCAGTGGTCTGCATGTTGGCTAAAGTGCCTCACACAGGTCAAACACTTGCTGCTTGACACACACTCCAGCCCTTCCTCCTCCACCTCTCCCTCGTTTCTCCTCCTCCTCCTTTCATTTTCTCCTCCACATCACCTGTGCAGACATGTCGGCAGCCCACCGGGGTTTACTAGACAGTGATACAGCCCCGTCGCTCGGGTTATTAAATGAGTTTCCGGCCCTAGCTTGGCCTAATTTGGCCCATTTATTATTATCTAGGCTGCCTGCTATTCCCAAAACGGCCATTATTTAAGTCCTGTGACGGGCTTTTTAATTTCTGAATGGCTAAATGGTTTGACCTAGAATATCTCCTGTGTGTGTGTGTGTGTGTGTGTGTGTGTGTGTGTGTGCGTGCGTGCGTTCATGGGAGGCTAATGGGATGGTCTCATTGGCTGTAAACATCCCTAAACAGAAGAACATTGTGCACTGTGCACGGCGCGCCTGGTGGCTTGACCTGTTTTGATTATGAAATGATCTATCTATCTATCTATCTATCTATCTATCTATCTATCTATCTATCTATCCATCTGTCTATCTGTCTATCAGCCTGTCCGGGTCAGTAAACATAATGAATGAGAACAATGAGAGCAGTGAGTGATTTGACACCCAGTGAGATTATCTATTTGTAGCCACAATATGAAAATGAGCAAGGTCCTTCTCTGTATGTGTGTGTGTGTGTGTGTGTGTGTGTGTGTGTGTGTGTCTACATGCACCTGCAGGCATCCCAGTGTTTTCCATACCACTGAATAGGTGTGGTCTACCATGTTGCCTAGGGCAGCAGCCACTCTACCTAAAAGAATAGAATGTGTGTGTGTGTGTGTGTGTGTGTGTGTGTGTGTGTGTGTATTAGACCTCAATGAACCTCAGCATACGCACTAAACAAGCAACCAGCCAAGCAACATCGCTGCCTACACACCTCAGTGGGTGTGTGTTAGTGTATGTGTGTGTGTGTGTGTGTGTTATAATTTGAATTTGTACTGGTACCAGTGGAGGTTTCAGAACAGATGGCAGCCAGTGTTTGACATTTGCCACTACACACAAAAGTCCTGCGGCGAACAAGTGCGGTTTAAAAGCTGAAGTTCACTGGTATTCCCTATTCAAGTTGTGTCAGTGTGTGTGTGTGTGTGTGTGTGTGTGTGCATGTGTTTGCCTGTACGATGTTCAACCTGTTTTCTGTGTGTGTTCTCTCCACAGGGGTTTTGGCAAGCAGGGATTCCAGTGTCAAGGTAGGTGTCTGGAACACACACACACACACACACACATTCTATTTATATTTCATGTCGCCTGCAACAAAATACACACACCAGCCTGTAGCAGTCAACTGGGTACAGATCGTCCTGACACACACACACACACACACACACACACACACACACACGCACACACACAATCTAGGTGGTGCTCCCCACAGTGCTTCATGATTGACAGCTTTAGTGTCATGCTCCTTGCCCCATCTTCCTCTCTCTCTCTCTCTCTCTCTCTCTCTCTCTCTCTCTCTCTCTCTCTCTCTCTCTCTCTCTCTCTCTCTCTCTCTCTCTCTCTCTCTCTCTCTCTCTCTGTCTGTCTTTCCTTCTCCCACCCTCTCTCGATCTCTGAGTTCTTGAGGTTCAGATTGCAAGACAGATCGGAGCTTGACGATGATGCTCCCTTTCTCCTCCTCACCCCATCTCTCTTTTTCTATCCCTCTCTCTCTCTCTGTCTCCTTTTTGCCTCCATAACCTTTCCTTCTAGCTGTTTGAAATACCTTTCAAATACCTCTCTCCTTATTTCTCTCTATTTGAGTTGTCTGCCTCTACCCCGCTCGCCCGCTCTCTTTTTTTGGCCCTACCTCCTTTAACCCTTAGCCTTTCTATCTGTTTCTCTCCTCTATCTTCCTCCCTCTCTCTCTCTTTTCCTCTTTGTACCCCATTCTTTCTTCGCCCCCTCTTTTCCTCTCTATACCTCCTTCTTTCTATCTATTTCTCTCATCTACCGTCCTCTGTCCCACTCCCTCACTTTGCATTTCTCTACCTCTTATTTTCTCCCCATGCCTTCTCTTCTCCCTCGCTTTCTCCCTCCCACCCTCCCACCCTTTCTCTCTCTCTCCCCCTCTTCATCTAAGCCATAGTTGTGTTCATCATCTCTATACTGTATGTTGACTGTCTTCACACAGCGGCCATTTTGAACACAAGGTTTGAGAAACTACCTGGAAGAGCGAGTAGCCTCCAGCCCGCTCTGGCCTATATGCACATCATGCAAACATTTAGCATTGCACAGATACCGATTGAAAAACATATTAAAAATGAATGGATCTCAAGAATCAGGAGGGATGTAGGTTCACATTTTAATATATTTGGCCTCTTATTGCTAACTATTAGAGTCTAGCGTAGGTAGCTAGTGAGTTACTAACAAGTAAGCTAGCTAACAAACTTCCCTGCTAAATTCAAGCATTAGTTGTGGTTGTTGTTCTTGAGACTGTTCACGTATAATCATATGAGGACAAATGATGGACACATGCTAATCGATATTCTAAAGAAAGCAGATATCCTAGCCTAAAGCAAGACATAAATGCAACTTTTTCTCCACACATGCCAATCTTCCAGGTGGAGTTTCCCCACCCGGAGTGTTCAAAATGGCCGCCGGGTCAATACAGTCAATAGTGTAGGAATGGAATAAATGTTGTTGAACACAGCGGTGTGTTGGCTGCTAATTATGAAGTACAGGCTGCGGGTCAATGGTGGCCTTTCCGCCTAGTGCCCGCTGCACCGCAGGGAGCCTCAGTGCCGGGAGGGTGGGGATGGGGGGTAGATACCCATACACTCTGATACTGGGGGTGGTTGTCGGTGGATGGATGAGAGAGGGAGAGGGAAGGAAAAAGAGAGTGTGTTTCAGATCAGAAATTTCAGATCTTGAGACTCCAAATGGTGCCCAAAATATATCACGGTAACTCTAGTGTGTGTGTGTGTCAGTGATCACCGGCACACAGCAACAGTTCTCACCCTCCTCCTTGCATCAGGTGTGTGTGTGTGTGTGTGTCCTGAGCTGCTCTCCGACCTGTCTGTCCGTCTGGAGTAGGGTGTCACTTACCTACAGCTCGGGGAGAAAGGGAATTCCTCTGCAAGGTCACACACACACACTCACACACACAGCTAAGGCGAGGGAGTGGAGGGAGCGAGATCAGTATTTTGGTGCGCTTGGCTTCCTCTGCAGTGGGTGGTATGTGTGTGTTTGAGAGTCACATAGTTCTCACAGGAAATAGAGGAAGGAGGTTGTGTGTGTGTGCATGCATGACAGATAGATAGACAGATATGCTTAACTGTGTAAATGAACGAAGAAACAAACAAAACTGTAAATGAAAGAGAAGTTTTGATTCTTTTGATGTCATTTAATGAAACATCACATGAGAGAGTGAGGGAGATACAGTGTGTGTGTGTGTGTTTAATGAAAAGTCAAAGCTGAAATAGGAGCTGGTCGGTAGTGTATACTATAGCTCCTCTGCCTCTGCCAGTTTATTACAGCGTTCTGAGACCTGAGTAGACAAATCAATAGGATAAATGTCTTACATGCTGTCTATGGATTGACTGTACACTACGCTACTCGCTCTGAATCATAATCTCATCTCCCATGTCTTCCTCTTCTACTCGCTCTAACATGCTCTTATCGTAACGGAAGAAACAAATCCTCAGCTCTTTTTCTCTCATTTCTTTCCCTTGCGCTTCTCTCATACCTTATCATTGTAGCATCATGGGAGTATTGTCATGGCTCTGCAGCTCTGACCCTTGACCTCGTTGCTGTTGGCTGCTATAATGTCGGTGATCCAGGAGCTGAGGCTTATTCTGCTGTTGCGCTCAATCTAACTCGCTCAGGATAAGAGCATCAGCTAAAACGCCTAAACTGTAAATGTAAATGCGCTGTAGCTAAGCTTTTCCGAAACCCAAAAAATCATTTTCTGAAACTGTCTCGCAGGCCTGTTTCTGTCAGGTCGCTACATGAGGGAGGAGGCCCGTGCTATAATGAGCCGAGGTCGCAGGGCAGAACTGAGTGTAAATGTCTTCATTTGAGGCTCGGGGCTGACTGAAAAAAGAAAAAAAAATGCTGTGACTTCGTCTTCGCAGCATCAATATTCCTTCATGAAAATACTTCTGTTTATTGCTACTGTTGTCTTGCAGAAATGGCGTTTCCAAATGAGTTGGAAACTGACTGTTTATGAATTCAACATTGCATGGCTTCATTTTGCAGCATCATTTTACATTGTGACATTACATTGTTCCTGTTGATCTTTGTGGAGTCTCTTCGTTCTGCCTTATCATGGGTGAAAAAAGGAAGTTAGGCTTGGCTCTGCTGCATCAATTAGACATCATTTTCTTTGCCTTTTAGAAACAGGATGGATAGAACGTGCTTTTCATTAAAGAAAACTTACAATCTCCAAATACAGTGTCTGTATAGTCCCATAGTACTATATAAACCTACTTATCTATTTGGATGTGATCTCAGCTGTTTGTGTCCAATAGTTGATCAGCTGCCTTCATCTCTTCTATGGAGAATACAGCAGCATTAGGCTACCTTGCTTTGCAGTTAATGTTATTAACTGAATTGTTATAAGGCAAGGCAAGGCAAGGCAAACTTTATTTATATAGCACATTTCATACACAAGGCAAATACAATGTGCTTGCTTTTTATAGCACATACACTAGATATTAATATACATGCATACATGCACTGCTCATACTGGGCATTATTATAAAATGTCTTGTTTTGCAGTCATGAAAATGTTTTCAGTAATTAGCATACATGACTGTATGGCAGCTGTCCATACAAACCAATAGAAAGAGACAGAAATATGTTCACCCATCGTGTGACGTCATGCAAATTCATTTACACACAAGAAGAGGTTGTGTGAAAATCCGTAAATAAGATGTGAAGATTCATATTACAGTTAAATTTTCAGTACAGGCATGATGTGTAGCAAAAGATTTTGTAAACTGTCATGAAGCTTGACAGCATCCAGGTGTACAGCAGTGAAATTTGCCTTTTGGTGACCACAGTCCTGTGGCGACCGCACTGTGGTATAAATAGTGGGAAGACTTTACTCATGACCACGTTACCATTTTAAAATTAATAAAGAGTCAAGAGACAATGATTAGTAAAATGTTAGTTGTAGACTACCAAGTATAACCTTTTATGTGGCCATGCTTTAGAAGTTTATTGGTGTGTGTAAGGTTTATGTGTGTTCGTCATGCTTCGTACGCTGTGACATGTATGTGTTTCTGTGACAGTTTATGCTTTTTTATACAACAGTATTATCATTATGATTCTATGGCAGCCATCTTCTACCAAATGAAAGTACCATGCCACACCATTTGAATTTTTTAAATTTTAATTAATTTTGTGAAATGAGCATGAACTCTAAAATGTAAATTGTGTAAATATTACGTTCCTTCACCACAAAATGATTATATGACAATAGCACAAATTGGACACGCTATTTTCATGTGTTCGTCACGTGTAAAGGTTAGCTAACGGTAAAGTTTATACAAGTAGAACAACTTGGGTTAAGGTGCAGCCTGGCTCATATCGTAATTTCATATGAACCATGTGACTCACGTGACCGACACGCAGTAATTTGACATTGAAATACAGCAGTGGATAGGTGTATACACTCGCCTTTGGCTTCAGCATGCAGGTTCAAGTCCCGACTCATGCAGCGAGTGAAGTTTTCATTTTCAGAAAATGCTTTTCTTATTTAACCATCACCAAAACCTTACCCTAACCTTAACTAAATTGTTTTAATTGCCTAACATTAACCAAAGTTTTAGTTACCTAATCCTAAACCATTTTGCAAGATATAAGGTTTTGGTCATGGTGAAATAAGAAAAACTTTCTCTAAATATGAAAACTTCACTCACAATAGAAGACATGAGACGGCATGAGTTGGGAATTGAACCCCAGGCCGTCTGCATTTGAAAGCAAATAACCTCCTGACCTCCACGCCCATACATTCCTCTGTGCTTTTTCACTGTCAAACTGCTGCTTGTTTCTAGTCCTATCTCCTCCATGTGATGGAGAAACATAACATATTGCATTTCAAGACTTGCTCGTGTCTCATGTCACGAAATTGTGTGAGACCAGGCTGCATAGAAAACATAAAGAAAACCCAGCGCTGTTTGAGTTTGGTTAGCCTACTTCTGCAAATGCATGCATTGAGGTTGGCCATGTTTTACATATTGTGTAACTCTCTGCTCTCTTTCTCCGTGTTGTTGCTGTAAACAATGAGCTTTAATGCCGCTGTGGGATTCTGCTGTTTGGTTTTTCATACACCAGGAAGAGTGTGTAGGACTCATAGGGCGGTAGCAGCTAGTATTACGTAATGCGATGTTTCCAAGGATGTGTGTGTGAGTTTAAAGCACATTTCATAGTTTGTGTTCTGTGTTTTATTTATGAGTGTGTGCGCACTTCATATGAGTGTGTGCGCACTTCAGGAGTGTAACAGGCTGTCAAGGGTCCTCCACTGTCTCCTCACAGACTGGACAAATGATCCCTTTGGAGAAAACCTCTACAGCTGGAGAGAGAGAGAGAGAGGGATGGATGGACAGAAATAAACGGGGCAAATGGGGGTTAAGGAGGGAGAGAGAGAAATTGGGGAGAGGCTGTCTGAGAGAAAAGATAGAGGGAAGAGGGGGCGAGAAAGGGGGAGAAAGTGAGGGGGGAAGGAGAGGAGAATTAGATTTCATTGAAAAGGGAAAAACAGAAGCATAGGATGAAAAACGGTTACACGTCCTTCGAGAACGACACAAAAAAGTCCTGTTTTTTTCTTTGGTCCTTGAACATAACACATGTGATATGAAGCAATGTATAGAGAGAGAAAGCGGGGAAGAGAGAGAGAAGGGAAGGCTTGGGAAAAAAGAAGAGGAAGCGATGAAGGGAGAGATTAGGAAAGGATGAACGAGGGGCAAAGCAAAGATAGAGGGGAATGTTCATAAATTATTTCACGCATCTCATTTTATTGAGAATAACTTCCGATATATATATATATATATAGTCCTTTTACACTGTTGATATGTTTCATCACTAATATCATAAAATTCCAGTTTACTGTACTCAGTGATTTCGACCGTGCTTTGGATTCAAAGCAGTGCGAGAAATATAGAACCGAGCATTCGCCATAGACGATGATTTCATTTCCTAAAAAAGAGAGAATAAATCAAGCGAGGCAGACGGGCGAAAACGAGAGAGAGAGTGAGAAAGGTACGCCGGAATGATACTCGAGCGGAGAGGTGGTGGTGGGTGAGATTTCTCTGCCAGGCAGAGGAGATAATGGACGGAGAAGGAGAGAAAGGCGAGAGAGAGAGAGAGAGAGAGGAATAAAGAGCGAGGTAAAATGGTGTAGGCACGGAGTGTAGATTGCACCTAAAACAAGCCCTTAAAGGTGTTGTTTGCCGCAGCTATTAGCACTCCTCAAAAGAAAAAAAAACATATATATATATATATATATTTATAAAAAGCGCTATTCAAGCGGTCTGTTCAGGCTTCTCTCTTTGACTGATGGAGTCTTTTGTGTCAGGATTGAATCGGGTGTCTCTTGCTTTCGCCAACACTGTCAAGCCGCCGCTGCGCCGGGCGCCTGCGGTTCCCTTTGGATCCGCATAATACGCTTTCTGCCTTTTCACGAGCCTATTCAAGTTCAAATGAGTTGGTGAACATTTGCAAACATCGGCGTCTGTTGGCGGCGCCGAACGCAGCTCAGGTGTTCTGCGGCTCCGACCCGCGTGGGCGGCAGGTCTCCGGGTTCCAGAGCCTACCTCCTACACACACACACACACACACACACACACACACACACACACACAGAGATCGCACAAAAACAAAAATGTTTACACACGCACAGATGCAGGCGCAAACACATGCATTCAGCACACACACACACACACACACACACATAGAGCTGATGCTGAGGTGTATCATTGAGATTCTACAGCAAAGGCAAAAAAAAGAAAAAAGCATGTCTCCGTTTGCCTTCCTCTTTCAGTCTTTCACTTTTCCTCCTCCTCTCCGCTCACCACCCCCCTCCCCCCTCCACATTTCTTTCTCACTCTCCGTCTCGTTCCCTCTCTCTCCTCCCCTCTATCCATTGCGTGTTTCTCTTTCCCTCTCTTCCTCACCTTTTCCCCTTTTGGTCCGTCTTGCTCTCCCCTTTCTCTCCCTTCTCCTCTTTCTTCTCTCTCCCTCTCTCTCCATCCATCCCCCTCTCCTCTGTCTCTTCCTCTTCCCATCTTCCTCTCTCTCCCTCCCTCCTTCCCTCCAACTCCCGATTTCTCTCTCTCTCCTTGTATCCCTCCCTCCTTCCCTCCCTCCCCCCCTCTCTCTCCATCTCCCCCTCTTCCTCTCCAGTGGCTGTGTGTTGGAAGGTGTGGGCTTTGATGCTTCTATAAATAGCCTAAGTGTTCCACTGAGAGCAGCGCCAAATGGGATGGAGGGATGGATGGATGGATGGATGAATGGGTGGGTGGAGAGGGGGATGGATGGAGGAGGAGGGAGTGTGTAGGTGTGAAGGGAGAACATTGGAAAGCACTGGAAAAAAAAGAGGAAGGATTAAAAAGTGACAGAGGCAGACAGAGGTGTGGAGATGAAAAATCTGTAGAGTTGGACACAATCTGTTGACTCTGTTGAGATCGAAGAAAGCATCGAGCCGAAAACTGTGGGTTTCGATCCTATGGCCATGAAGAATACCTGTGGTTACAGAGGTGGGGGGGCTTAAAGGGATAGTGCAAAGAATTTTCACCTTGAAATATGAAATAGTCTCAGTCCAAAATCAGAGATCAACTATTTGAAAAATTGGATTCCTACTGTGACAAAATTATTGCTGTCTAAAAAAAATCAGTTACTAGCCATCACCTTTCCTTACAAAATATTGACATTATAGAGTATTTAGTCAGCTGCATTTTTGAAATTTCAAGCAATAAACCACCAGGTAACGACTTATTATCAATATGAATATATAGCATTGTGGAATTAAACCCTTCAGATGGAGAATTCACTTTCAAAATATCCACTTTTGGAAGAATATGATAGCCTGAAGTTTATCATTCAGTGTCTCTACAATATAGAGGAAGAGGAAAAGTGTTATAAGTAGTTACATCAATGAATACCCTTTTAAATTTGTATTCTTTTTGGGCTAGCAGTCATTTTTTAAGAGTAGACGACACTTTTGTCCAAATTGTGCACATCTCATTTTAGAACAAAACTCTTCATATGTTGTCCCCTATGCTTCAGGAACAAACAGTGTGTATTAGTGAATAGTCACCACTGTTTCCCACAGGCAGAAACAAGAGAAAAGATTTTGGCATATTTCCTCTCTGATGTCACATGGATGTGCAGCTCCATAAAGAGTGTACAGAATTATTTTCTGGATATCAGGGTGCACCTTCTGGTTTGAAATTGGTAGCATTCCTATAATATTAACCTCATGTGGATTAGGCCTGTAACGGTTTAGAATTTTCCATAATGGAGTAAAGGTACCATGTTGTTTTGTGGTGGTGCAGGAAACCTATTTTCATATTTTCATTCTCTTTTTGTTACCTTAATCTGACACTTAAGAAACCCACTGTGGATTCCAAGGAAGGAGGAAGAGGGAGACCAAAAATACTGTTTTAAAGTTGAAACTGACTGAGTTTGAGTAAATATACATACAATCACCAGCATTTAGGCTGTTGTTTAGCCTTAAAGTCAATACAATTATCTGCTATACATCATCTGTCAGAGATTTGCTGTGTTGAAAGGGTGTGTTTTAGGTAGGTATGTAGCTCTACAGTGAAGTAAGTGACAGAATTTTGATCATATTTGATCAGAATGATGGCAAAAACTAGAAAAATAAGGCCCAGGTTGAAAATAACCAGAATTATCCTATAAGTTTTAGTGTCGTCTAAATGCTGTTTCAGAGGCTTTCCACCCTGCCAGGTATATATAGATCCTGAGCAAAACGTTGAAAATAGGAAAAATGTAAGATATTGAATATGGGCACAAAATATTGGCATCGGCATTGGCCTTCCAAAAAGCCCATATCAGTCAACAACTTTTACACAGCAAAACCTCTTAAAATGTAGCGTAGGCAGTGTGTGAGCCCATTAAGTCAGTCTGCTGCTCCGTGTCGGTGAATCGATGCCCTCTCACACTTCCAAGCGCTTTCTCAAGGACTTTCTTTTCTACATTTTCGAGAAGTTCGTCTTATACAACGCCATTATGTGCTCTTTCACACCTTGCCTCGTGTATAACAACACTGATATTGCACCACGGTCGCCCTATTGATAAAATGTCGCAGATGAAAATATCGCCACATTATAGCTTATTGATTTTTCCCCAATGCCTAGTAGGTCAGACATAAAAACTCATAACATAAATAGTTTGTGGTCATACAGCAACATGCAAGGGTTTTTCTCGCTCTTTGTTTTTCTAGCTATCTATTTCTTGCTCTCTCCCTATTTCACCTGCTTTTTCTTGGCATTTACATCAAGCGTATGCCCATCTTTCAGCTTAATTTCCACTGATGTAAGAAAGCGAGGGACCACAGTATGGGTGAGAAAAAGATTGAGGACAGTGTATTATGTTTAGCTGGAGGGGGAAACTGGCCATTATACCTTCTCCCATATCTTCCTCCTCTTTCTTTTCCCAGCACTCCTCTCTCACAGCCTTCAAAAGCCATCGGCGTGTCGTCACAGGAATACTGTCAGGCCTCCATGCCTCTGACCCTTGCGCTCCTCCCTATTGGTTTCTGGCCGAAGCTCGTTCCCCTGTTGCGCTTGGTGTAAGTCGCCCCGGATGAGAGCGTCAGCTAAAATGAATCATACGCTGTAGGTGGGTCGGCCCACCCTGATTATTAACCGCTAGGGGAGACGCTGCTGTGTAGGTTTGGTTCATTTGAGATTTGAATTGAACCTGATTCTGCTGCTGCACCCAGATAAGAGCGTCACCTGACTGCCTACAATATCAATGTAAATGTGTAAGCACTGCAGCAGCATGCTCTTTCAAATATTGTAAAACACAATTGAATAGGCATACTGCCAAAATTGGAACTTTTCAAACAATTCCTTTCAGGTGGAGAATAATGAATCAAATCAAATCAAACTTTATTTATATAAAGGTAATATGGAACAAACAAACCAAGACTAAAAAGGTAGATGTTAAGCTTTTGTTTAAAATTTTCAACTGATATAAACATGCAGTTAGAATGAGACGTCTATGTTGTCTTTTCTAACAGTCGCTTTACTGTAACGCCCAGTGCATTTCCTCCCAAAACTGCTTCCTCTTCTCAGTTCATAGGGGGGGGTGCTAAAGAGCTGCTGTGTGTGTGTGTGTGTGTGTTTGCGTGCATACATGTTTGAGAGTGTGTGTTCAGAGTGAGAGATTGTGCATATGTGTATATGCCTTGTGAATGATATAAACAGAGAGTATTTAGAGATATAAAGGGAGGGAAGTAGAGGGAGTTTATCAACCCATCAGTGGCGGACAGCAGGCAATTTGATGCGTGTGTGTGTGTGTATCCTGCAGGTGTGTCTAACTAAGTCTAATTTTACTTTTCAGTGAGGGCCTGGTCCTTTTGCGCTGGTCTACTTTCGCACATCTGTAGACTGTGTGTGCGTGTGCGTGTGCGTGCACATACTAATTTTCAGTTACTGATTGACAGACAATTTCCTTCAGGGGTTGCTTGTCCTTGTTGCTGACATGTGCAGCCATAGAACACCCGTTGCCACGGTGACACCTTGGAGACATATAGGGACCGATTAGAGAGCCAATGTGGGTCATGTTTGTTTGACATCACAGCACATACACACACACACGCGCACAAAGAACACCAACTACTACAGTTTTGGTTAGTCATTTGGCTTCATCATGAAGCAGAGTGTTGCTGCTGCAACTGCTTCAACGAGAGATCCTCATCCTCCTCGTTGTTAGCAGTAAGAGAGGTATAGCTTTGTTGTCTGAAGAAAAAACAAAATGTCTGTTTTGAAAAATCTTTGAAAAAATCTTCCCTAAAACAGAATTCACAGTTCCAGTCAATACTTGCGAGCTTGAACAAAGTTAGTTAAAACGTGCTGCAGATTGATTGACAGTCTCCTTCAGAGGTTGTTGGTTGTTGTTGACATTATTACAATAGTTATTATTTATGTTAAATGTAACCGATTCATAAAATAGTAACTATGAATCTGTGTAAATCCTAGATAGTGCCAACTTCCATAGTTGGCTCTGTCATTAGTTGCTTTCCCGCAGCATGGGGGGAAATGAAGCCATGCTGGTACATTTTGCCTGTAGCTGGTAAATGTATTGACTCTACCAGCCACTATGGCAGGTAACTAGACATCATTAACCAGCTGCTGTGGCTGCTGGACAAAAAAAGTTAATTTTGCTGCCCTTCTCCACAGCAGTTAGGCCTTGTCAGGGCCAAATGAGCAACTCTATAATGAAGGGTTAATGCCATTATTTGTCAGACATTTTTGGCCATTTCTGCTTTTTTGATTGGAGAGTGACAGTGCGCCGTAACCCACCGAGGCAGAAAGATTCAATAGATATACTAATTGATATGATATAATAACATAAACAGTTACACATAAATGATAGCTGAATCACCTTTTGGGAGCAATAAGTTGGAGTCATTTTAATATTGTTTTTTGTGGAAATTGGATGCCCAGATTAATGTTGTGTTGTTTCTATGCACTACTGGACTCTCACCTACAGCTGCAACCTGCACACCACACTGCCTTAATGCAGTGATGAAATACTATATGTATAATTGTATGGCATATATGCAGAGTAATATGTATAGTCTACTGTCTGCTGCATGTCCTGCACTGCCCTCCTTGTACTTATACTATTTCAGTATAATGTACATACCTACTGTATGTCACGATGTGAGCTGTCAGTGTGTCCCTACTCAAATGCAACCAAGACAAATTCTTGTACATTTATTGCCCTTGACAAATGAAACCATTCTGGTTCTAATTCTGATTTTTATAAACTGGCCTTAGTTAGCCCAGTTTGGCCCTGTCGTGTAGCTAATGTGGAGCTAAGGGCCAAGTCAATGTTAATGCAGGCAACGCCCTGCGGCCAGCATGTTAACCGCTAACTGTATTGATTTCTGTCGCCATGTTTACACCCATCTGCCATGCCAACACATACAAGAGGAATTTTACTGGAAATTAGCGTGATTATGTTTGTTGGATGGATGTGTGTGTGTGTGCGTGTGTGTGTGTGTGTGTGTGTGACACTCATGCACACATGCATCTGATGTGGGTCTAAAACACACACTAAACGTTTGTGTGTCTAAGTGACTTGTGGACATGAAAAAAGTTGTGTGACTTGTACATATGGCTGTACATATGGCTCATGCACTGTGTGTGTGTGTACAGCATTTTTACATTGATGTGATAAGATTAGAATCTCTTCAACACCGGTGGGAAACACGGCAGGGACTGCTGTTGTCATATCATACAAAACCACACAGTAGTTTCTAACCAATAACATCAATTAATCATCATCACATAAATGTTGAGACATTAGCATAATTACCGTAAACAAACGAGACCATTGGCAATAAGATTGCCAGCCTCTGCACTGCAGTTTACATTGTGTACCATCAAGTTAGAGTTCATGGGAAATATGCTGGGAAAATTTCTTTGTAGCACGTAGCACCTTTAACTCAAGAAATAGTTCCTTCGTGGTCAGAAAAGGCCTCTGAATCTACATTATCATTATGTAATCCCATACAGATGATAATGACTTATACTGCATTACTATTTTTTAATTTAAAACACATTATTTCCATAACATTAGCTAAACATAGGGACAGTGTTGCAGAGAATGACCTCTGTCCTACAGAAGAGACGATAACACTGCTCGGACATAAAGTGCACAGATATACAGAACACGGTGGTTTTATTGAAGGCTCCAAAATAACGCATAATTGCCAGGGTTGCTTAGCGCTGCCAAAATCCACATAAATCCAAGACTACCTTCCTAACTGCGTTACACCCACATCACTCTCTACCCAATGAATCATATACCCCTCTCTGTTCGCTCCAATTTGCTATTTCTCATTTATTTTCCAAGCACTTGTCTCTTAACATGGTCACCCAAGGGACACGGAAATATTGTCATGGCACGATGACTCTGAACTTTTGACTCCTCGCTAATGGTTGTTTGTAACGTCGGCGATGTAGGAATTGAACCTTATCCTTACTGCTGCACTCAGTGCAACTTGGTCTCGATGACAGCATTAGCTAAATGCCTAAAAAGTGACTCATATCTCGTAGGTGGGATGGCCCACCTGGATTATTAACTGTTAGGGAATGAAACGCTGCTGTGTAGGCTTTATTGGTTTGAGATCGTTACTTTGAAAAAGGCTGCAAAGATATGAAGAGCTTGGTTCCACAATGAGACATTCACCATTTGAAAACCATAGATACCTTTTTCCAAAACGGATATATAGCATTTTGGAGTCAAACTCTTCATATGCAGTTGCCAGATGCTGCTGTCTCTGTTTAGCCTGACTGTCTGTGGTGGATATCTGTTTTATGATGCACTACATCCAACATGGCATGAATGAAAATGAGACATGTACTGTGTGCCGTTGGTGTCTTATGCAGTTTCCCTCTCTTAGACAATCTTCAACCCCAAAACTCCTTACAACATCAAGTTTTTAACATGCGGCAGAGGTTTCACTGAGGTTTGTTTGGTGGCGATTTTGTCGAGGTTGTGGTAATATCCTGTTTACAGTGTGTTTATTGTGATTTTTACAGCGTGTGCGCGGTGGGTTTATGGCGTGTTTAACCTACAAGGCCCCCCCGGCAGTGAAAAGCATTTATTTCCGAACACGCTGGTATTTCCAAACTTAACACAGAGGTCCCGTCCAGTCCACAGCAATATGGATTCACTCCAAGTATGGACTGTGCTCTCTTTCTGTCTGTTGTGTGTGAGAGAGTGAGTGAGTGTGTGTGTCTATGTGGTGTGTGTTTGTTTGTGTGTGTATGTGTCTGTGTAGCCTTTTATACCAATGTCAAAAATGTAATTCTAAGTTTGGATAGTACTCTTTCAATTTTCTGTTTTGCTCTGTTTCTGTGTGTGTCTATGTGGGGTGTGTGTGTGTGTGTGTGTGTGTGTGTGTGTGTGTGTGTGTGTGTGTGTGTGTGTGTGTGTGTGTGCGTGTGACTGTGTGTGTGTGACTGTGTCCTCTCATACCAATGGCAAAATGTGATTCTAAGTTTGGATAGTGCTGTCTTTCAATGTGTGTGTGTGTGTGTGTGTTTGTGTGTGTGTGTGTTTTCTGATGGAGACCGGCTAACTATGTCACTGTTGCTCTTGAGATACTTTAACCCGTTCGTCTGCGGATGGTAACCTAGCAACAGGGACACAGAGCCGACAGGAGAGCAGTGATCCCAGACCTCTCTCTCTCTCTCTCTCTCTGTCTCTCTCTCTCTCTATCTATCTATCTATCTATCTCTTGTTCTCTCTGTTTGTTTCTCTCTGCATTCACTCCCTATTTATTTCAATTATTCTGTCCTTCTCTTTCTGTCTGGTTTTGTGCATCTGCCTGAGTTTGTCTTGCTGTATCACATATGTTACTTACTTTATAGTATGAGAGAGAGAGAGAGAGAGAGAGAGAGAGAGAGAGAGAGAGAGAGAGAGAGAGAGAGAGAGAGAGAGAGATTAGTGTGTAGTGATGCGGTCTGTGGTCTTGAGTCGATCTGTGGTCTTGACCATCATGGTCACTAAGTTTGGTTATAGCTCAGCTGCTTGTGTGTATGTTTCTTGTGTGTGTGTGTGTGTGTGTGCACACGCGCGTGTAGAGAGGCGATAGGAGGCGATAGGAGGCAGGCAGCAGCGGTTGCCAAGCGATGACTGAGTGGTCTTAGACCTTGTCCTGCCTTGTCCTCACACACACACACACACACACACTCCTAACACAGACTCGGACTCGGAAACACAACATACACACACTTTCCCTCTTTTTCTTTAGCAGGAAATAACAGTTACATTCAAATTTTGCTAATTCAAATGATACTAATTCTCTCTTCAGCCGTCAGAAGGTATTAGGAATGATGATCTGTTGACCAGTTGGTTGAGAAACACTTTTCTGTTCCACTTGACGATGATGGAGAAAGAAGAGGCTAGATAGATGCATGACATGGTGCCTTAACGGTGGCCATCACCATAGTTAGCTTTGAATTAGTTGGTCTATTCATCTTGTGTTCATAGTTTGGTACCCATGCCACCAGTCAGCATCACCTATCCTCATTATTTTTTAACCCTTATTTAGAGAGATAAGGGGAGGGGAACCACTTCAGTGCAAAAACTGTTTTCTATTCAACTATTCAAGCTATTCAGCAGTTTCAAAGATAGAAATGCATACATAGACTGTGGAACAATACAGTAAATGTGGCTATACATAACATGGCTGCCTGAGGAAGAGTGTGAGGTATTTTGTCTTCTTGAGAAGCCTTTCCTCTGTCCACACTGTAGTTTACCTTTATTTAACCAGGCACGTTTTGTAAGAACACATTCTTACTTAAAGCATAACTCCATCCATGGACAATGATATCAGAGTCTGAACTGGACTGTGTAATGAGACGTATATATCGTCAGTTTATCCATGACCAGACAACTTTTACTGTGTATTTTGCACAAATTTAAACAGCGGCACATGCAGACAAGCAACTACAGCCAGCTGGCAAAGAGTAAACAAGGAAGTGCTAAAGCAATGGCCAAGGTACCATCAAAACCATAGTAGAAAGGCCTGACTAGATCATATTCATTTATATATTCTTTTATATCTTTTTACAGACAAGTCTCAATACAGAGCAAGCAATCAATGTGTTGAAAAAGACATTCTTTCGGTGCTTTTCGGGTTGATGATTTTGACGGTTTTTTTTTTTTTGGTGCTAAGCGGTCATATTTGCTATCATGTGCTTGTATAAAATTCATACTCATGAATGTAAATCCTTGTAAATATTAAATTTGCCTTAGAAAATTAGGTAATATATGATTATCATGTGCCTTGTTTGAACCTTCCATGGATATGTGATGGGAAAATAAATCCATAACAATGTTTACTATGTTTAATAATTGTATTTGAACAACTTAATTTGTCATTTCATGTTGTGATACCTGGGCTGGTATCAGTATCAAAGTCCAAATTCTGGTATTGTGACAACACTTACTCTTCATTATATAATGGCTACCACTTTGGGTAGTATTTGTATTATTTGTAGTTAGTTCATTAATTTGGTATTCAAACCTGTCAGCATCATCTGCTCTCTTTAATATCTGTACCTCTCCACTCTCACCTCTCTGTGACTCTGTTCCCACTCTCCATCTCTCCTCCCTCTTCATCCCACTCTTTCTCTCCCTCTCTCTCTCTCTCTCTCTCTCTCTCTCTCTCTCTCTCTGAGTGAATCAGTAGATTAGATAGGGCTACATGTTGAAGATGATGATTATACTCTCCAGCAAATTAAATACAACACACACACATTCTGTATGCACTCAACCTCTCTCTCTTTCTCTCTCTCTCCTCCTCTCGCCCTCCCTCTTTTCTTGCTGTCTGGCCCAGAACAGCAGGTGTTGTTTGCGGGGGAGGAGAGAGAGAAAGAGAGAGAGGGAGAGAGAGAGAGACGAAGAAAGGTAGAGAAAGCTGGAGGGAGTGAGGGAGGAGAAAGGTAGATCTACAGGAGATTGGAGGGATTGTCTGAGTGTGTGTGTGTGTGTGGAGGGGGGGTCATGTTGTGGAGGTAGGAGTACCAATGTTCTGAGCGGGAGCTAAGAGCACTCCACACACACACACACACACATACACACAGTGAAGAGAGTCACTCTCACACAGCAAATTTGGTTATTGCTCTGTTACAATTATCACTCCTTTTCAGGCTGTTCTCTTTCTCTCCCATACACCTTTCTTTCTCTACTAAATTATAAATTATATATAAAAAAAATAATTACATATCAATGCGTTTAACTGTGTGAATGCGAGTCGCGACGTCGCTGAAAAAGAGCAAAGCATGCAAATAAAATTAAGTGCGAGAGACAGAAAGCGAGTAGGACAGAGAAAATGAGACACCGAATGACGAGGAGCGAGGAGGATGGAATGACAAAGTGACAGAAAAAGAAGAATTAGAGAGAAAGAGTGGGATGGGTTGGATCGCACGACAGACAGAAATGGAGAGAGAGATAGAGAGTGAATGAAGGAAAGACAGAGAGAGGGATGTAGTGAATGAGAGAGAGAGAGAGAGAGAGATGGAGTGAATGAGAGAGAGAGGAGAAGGATGGAGGTGTAAACTGGACCACATGAAGTCGTCCTGTGCCAGGTTTGTTTTCCACGGCGCTGGCACCGAGCTGAGGCTGAAATCAAACGGAGCGAGGAGGCTGCCAGACGAGCGTCTCACCAAACGGCCTGATTCCATTCCTTCTGTCACTCTGGCTGCGGCTATCTGAATAAGAGATATTACTCTAATGAACGTGACAGCATGCGCAAAGTATCAGGGGTCCTAACTCACAGACATCACATGTCTGGGATACACTTAGTGATGAAACCATTAGTCCATTAATCAAAAATTAAATTATAATTTTGATAATCGATTCTTTTTTTTTTGTGTCATTTATCAAGTAAAAATGCCAAATATTTCCGGGTTGCAGCTTCACAAATGCTAAGATTTGCTTTTCTCTCTTTCATATCATTATAAAATTAATACTTAGGGCCTTTTTTTGGCCGCTGGTCAGGCTAAGTAAACAATTTTAAGACGTCACTTTGGGCTTTGATAACTTATGATGGTTATTTGTCATTACTTTTGACATTTTATAGACTAAATGATTAATTGATTAATCGAAAAAATACATGTTAGATTAATCGATAATGATATACTGATAAAATACATCTTCATATCCCAAATCTGCAGGTTCACAAATATCAGTTAGGGATGCACTGATCAGTTTTTGTGGGGCAGATTCTGATTCATGATGTTTCAACAGTGTGATTGGCTGATGACCGATCTGATCGCCGATTGAAATGATGCATTTTACCCAGACTTACCAACAGTGGTACATCATGTAAAAGTGCACACCAAGTATAAACAGTAGGGCTGCACGATATTGGAAAAAACTGACATTGCAATATTTTTTTCTTCTGCGATATATATTGCGATATGAAAAAATACAGGAATTTTCACCAAATTACTTGAATAGCTCTATCAAGCCCATGGATGTATGATCAAGCCTTGCCCCTTTAAGAAGGTGGCCTTGTGGGTAAACTGCGCGGGTGACGTAGTAGGAAGTGAGTGTGTTTTTAGCCGCTGCCAGAGTGAGTTGCAGGATGCTGAGTAAAGTTACCATAGTTAACGGGAAAAGAGCTTAGAACGTCACCGAGAGGCCGTGCATTATGTTCGCTGCTGTACCGAAATAAAGTGCCAGTTCTCCACTGCAGAGTTGGTCCGGACTCTTAGTAAAAAGCTTGTTACCAGCTACGAGCCAGGCTAAGCTAAAATAGGCTAGCACAACACCAGAGGCTTCCCAACTACGGTTCGGAGCCGCGAAAGCTGGAAAGGTAACATACGCTACTCTTATAACAAACCCTTAAATCGGAGTAAATTATGTTATATCAGACAGACTTATTTTACAGATTAGTCATGGAAAATGAGAACCGTGCGAGTTTTCCTTTTGTATCAAGCAGCAAAAAAGTTGTAGCATGACGTGTTTGAGTTCATTTGCCTTACTTGACATCGCACGTCCTGCGATGTGACTATTGCTCATGCGCACATCGCGATGACAATGCTGAAACGATATATCGTGCAGCCCTAATAAACAGCAAAATTTCAATATGCTGTCGCACTGTGTTTAACCATGTGTGTAACCATGTGTAAGTAAATCATTGTTTTTATCCAAAGAGTGCAGGGGAAAAGTTTTCATTGAGGCAGCGTAGGCTTCTGTCCAATACATTAAACTGTTTCTAATCAAATAGGCTAAGAAATTCATAACACAATGTCAGAAATGTGAGCTGTCAATGTTTATTAACAGTTAAAAAAAATGAAACATCCAAGTGTCTGTCTGTGCCGCGCTCCTACCAATTCTGACATGAAAGACCGCAAGGCCACTTAAAAGCACTGATGGACACGTTCTCTTTTATAACAATAAAAAGCCTGTATTCAATTACTATCAAATGGCATGTGCACATAAATAATGAATGTAGACCTACAATGTGATCAGCCTGTTGAAACGTTGCTTGGCCGATCACTGATGACCTATTTAGAGGGTCTACTGGCCGATTACCATCAGTGGCTGATTGTTCAGTGCATCCCTAACAGCAGTATATACATAAATAAATAGCAGTAATGGGATTATTACCATGCAGACCGTGAAGACTAACAGTAAACAGGATAAAGTGTCTATACGCCTCAGTGTCTCAGCTAAACCGTCCTCCTCATAATGGGAATAAGAGCTTATCCAGGTTATTGTAGACTGGATATGATGTTTTCATAACCCTCTGGTGGAATGCATACATGTATGTGAGGGACACGCAAAGAAACTAATCGATCAATCAGGGGTTTTCATTTTCCATTGGCCTGTTAGGACTGTATTGGAGAGCCGTGCACCCAGGCAGTGGTGGAAAGAGTACTAGAATGTCCTACTTAAGTAGAAGTACTGTTACTTTGCTGATATTTTACTTAGAAAAGTACTGGTGTGAAAATATATATAAGTAAAAGTATGGAGTAGCTCATTTAAAATGTACTCAGAGTTAAAGTTCCTGAGTTTTTAGAAAAGAGAACGTTGTTAGCTGTGTCTTTTCCATGCAATTCTAACAGGATGAGAGGACAGAGTTCAAACTAGATTCTTTTAATTGGAAAATTTGGAAATTACAAAATAAAGTGCACCAACAAAGTAAAGCCAGATTCCTCTACTCACTGTGAATGGAACCACAATCTGTCAATTGGTCCAGTTTCTGTTGCTGGAGAGACACAAAATCTGTTCTCTGTAATGGATGTGATTTAAAATGTAGCTAAGTACAATACTTCAGGAAAAACATACTTAAGCACAACATAAAAAATACTCCAAAAAGTACAAGTACACAAAAAAGCTACTCAATTACAGTAAGGTGAGTAAATTTAATTAGTTACTTCCACCATTGCACCCAGGCAAGAGTTGGAGTTATCCTTTAAAGTAGTAATCTGCATGATCTTGTTTTTTTTTTTTATTATTATTTTGATATCTTTGATCTAAGCGGTCATTGCTGTGGATTTTTTGTACTGCAATCAGGGATGTAGCAGAGGGTAAACACACCTAAATCCACAATTTATCCACAATTTTAAGCTGACATAAAACTTTATGATATAAATGTATAGTGTACATCATTGTAAGTAGGTATCAAACTGATGTGACAGGGTCATTTAAGTAAAAACAAGCGCAAATCAATGCTTTTCTGAAAGTATAATAGATTTATTTATTTTTTTACATTGGTTGTTATTTGCCTTATGATGATCACTGACTGGAGGTCAGAGTTCACCCTCCTACATCACTGATGGCAAGTGAAGTGGTCTGAAAGAGATTCTGCATGAAAACACACACTGTAACGACAGGAAGAATACCTTTACACCAAGAGGGAGGGATGGAGAGCTAGAGAAGGAGAAGAGAGAGGAGAGGATAGATGGATAGATGGATGGATGGAAGAGGAGAGAGAGAGAGGAGGAGTGATATGGGTGTGCTGACTCACTCTGACCCTTCTCCCTGCTTCACCAGCGGCAACGTGGGTATTTATACTTTGGCGTAGGCCGTTCAGCCCCCTTATATAAGCCCTGACACACACACACATACATAAACACACACACACACACACACACACGTAAGGGGAGGTGCCCAAGGTGAATGGCAGAACTCAGTGTTTTGTTCAGATTATTGACTCTGTTCTCTACTCGTGCTCTTTCTTCTTCTTCTTCTACTTCATCTTCTGCTTCTCCTTCTTCTTCTTCTTCTCCTCCTCCCTTTCCATCCGTTTCTTCTCTGAGTGGTCCGCCCCACTCATACAGGTTTTTCTCTGTCTTTACTGAGACCGTAGGAAGAGTAAGAAGCAGAAAACAAAAGCGGCAGTCTGCCTCGCCTAGACCTTTCTCCACGCTGTTTTAACACTGTGCCAGGTCTGCCAGGCCGTAGTGAGGGAGACGATCCGACTCTTGATGTTTCCCAGTCAGTCAGTGAACCCAGTCAGTCAGTCGGTCAGTCAGTCAGAAAGCCAGTCGATACGTAAATAAAATACTCAAGCTAGCCAGTCGATTAGGTAGCCAGTCATTCATTCAATCAGTCAGGAAGTCAGTTTGCCAGCCAATCAGTCAGACAAGTAGTCATTTAGTCAGAGAGTCCAGGCAGGCAGGCAGTCAGTCATCTAGTCATTTACTTATTCAGGCAGTCAGTCAGGAAGTCAGCCAGCAAGCCAGTCAATATGTAAATCAAATAGTCATCTAGCCAGATGATCAGTCAGTGACTTAGTTATTCAGTCAGTCAGAAAGTCAGTGAGTCAGTCGATGAGTCAGTCAGTCAGTCAGTCAGTCAGTCAGTCAGTCAGTCAGTCAGTCAGCCATTTAGTTAGTGTGTCATTTCAACATTTAGTCAGTTATCCAGCCAGTCAGTCAGTCAGTCACACAAGCAGTCATTTAGTCAGATAGTCTGTCAATCAGTCATTTAGTCAGTCAGTTGGTCACACATTTATTTGGTCAGACAGTCAGTCAGTCAGTCATCTAGTCATTTACATTCAGTCAGTCAGTCAGGAAGTCATCCAGTCAGTCAGCCAGCAAGCCAGACAGTATGTAAATCACACAGTCATCTAGCAAGTTGATAGTCATTTAGTTGGTCAATGTTCCATTTTAGCACTCTAGCTAGTCAACCAGTCTGTGTGTGTGTGTGTGTGTGTGTGTGTGTGTGTGTGTGTGTCTGTCTTTTAGTTAGCCAGTCAGTGCAAATTTATGTAAAGATACAAATCAGTGTACAGTAAGTGTGTGTGTGCGTGTGCATGTGTGTGTCTGTGTGTATGTGTGTTAGAGGTGATGTACTACTACGGCTGCTGATGAATAAATATCACATGCTAGAGAGCCTCATCACACCTACTAGTCATGCAGTGTGTGTATGTGTGTGTGTGTGTGTGTGTGTGTGTGTGTGTCTATGCATGCGTGTGTGTGTTTTAGCATAGAACCAGGACACTGAATCTGACAGTGTCTAAATCTGGGCCATCACTGTACAGCATATCACTCTTTCTCTCTTTCTCACGCTCACACACACACACACACACACACACAGAGAGAGAGAGACATACACACACACACACACACATTGGCACCTCATTAGAGGAAAGAGCTGTGTACAACATCAATGTTCTGCCAACATTTTATAAACAGAACACACTGGAACAAGGAGGAGAGGAAAGAGGAGAGGAGAAAAGGAAAGGAAAGAGAGGGAAGACGAGAGGATAGGAAATGACGGAAAGGAGAGGAAATGAGGTGAAGAAAGGGAAGAGGAGGAGAGGAAAAAGGGGAGAAAGTGATAAGAGAAGAAGAAAGGATTACCAAAACATTATACCGTATTATATCCATAAAAAAAATTCATCATTCTATTTAAAATCCTGAGGATAGTCTGTAAAGGTGTGTAAACCAAGGACATAACATACAATTCTCTCTCTCTCTCTCTCTCTCTCTCTCTCTCTCTCTCTCTCTCTTGCTCTCCCTCTCTATCCCCCCTCCTCCCTCCATACTGTATCAATAGAGTAAAGGCATGATGGGACGGAGGATATTGATTGGCCAAGAGGCGTTACATAATGACATCATGTGACTGTCGGAGCATCACTGGAGACTCTTTACAGCAGCTATCTGGCTACACAGGATATTTTAGCAGATGAAGTGTGTGTGTGTGCGTGTGTGTGTGTGTGTGTGGGGGGGGGGGGGGGTTGTACTGTTTGTGAATTGTGGCTGAATGAAGCTACAAGACAGTACAGCTCCTCCACTGCATTGAAAGAGAGGAGAAGTAACTGACGAGCTGTCAGATTGATGACAGTATGGCGCCCCCTGTTAAAAGACGGTCGCTCCGCCTCTGGCTTTATTTACATTGTGATTCAATGGATTGATGCCATTTTTGCACTTGGAAATTTATTGTCTGAACTATTGATACAAGAATTATGCCAGTAGTCAAGCAGATTTGCTGTTAATTAAACCTGCATTATACATAAAATGCATTATGATTATTGTGATTATCATTATCTGGAAATAAAATATATTATACATAATATACTGTTAATATTGTTATTTTATTATTATTATCATTATTATTATTAGTAGTAGTAGTAGTAGTAGTAGTTGTTGTGTAGTAGCCTAACTTAAGTAAATGAAATACAAAATAAATACATTTAAAAAATATTGTAGTAGTTAGCATTTTGCCTTGGAAACAAACAAACTCCTACTGTGTGTAATGTGTGAATCTTTAGGCCTATATTAGTTCATTTTATGGATAAAGAGTTTGGAAAAGAATTTAACAACATTTTTAACATTATGACTACCTACAGTCTGTTTTCCAGGCAACTGAGAAAGTGGAAAAACATATAGATGAGACGAGTGAAGTCTCGGTGCGTGCACTGACACACTCTTTCGTGGGAAAACCGCAGCTAAAAATTTTGGCTGTTGGGACAACATGTTAACACTTGTAAAGCGGTAGCACTAATCCACAGAGAAAGTGAGAGAGAGAGAGAGACTACTGGAAGAGTTTCCTGGCAATGAAGCAGTGGCTTACCAGGGTTAGTACATGGTGTTGAATGGTTGTCCAGCGGCTAAATTAATCCTCTCCAGTCTAACTAAGTTGGCACTGTAAGGCTGAATAAAGGGTTCACAAGGTGCTAACTGCAGCCCAGACTGTCTGTAGTGTAACTTAATGCTCAGCCAGTTACAGCCAGACGCTAATGCTAACACGGCTGCTCACCTCCACACTAACCTATATATTAGTCAGATTGGTTGGCCAGGATGGCATGTATTGTGTGTGTGTGTAACGCTATAGCCCAGGTCACAGCCACAGTGATGTAACAGACTGGTGGGGTGTTAGACCGGAGAGAGAGAGGGAGAGAGAGGGAGAGAGAGAAAGAGAGGGGGGAAGGGAGAGAGAGAGAGAGAGACACAGACAGACAGACAGACAGACAGGGAGAGAGAGAAAGAGAGACAGGTAGAGAGAGAGAGAGACAGACAGACAGACAGGGAGAGAGAGAAAGAGAGACAGAAAGACAGGGACACAGAGGGAAAGAAAGAGTGAAAGCATGTGCCTGCAAGTATGCGTTTGTGTATGTTTTGCGTGAATCTGTAGGCGTGCCTGAGTGTGTGTTCATATGTACGCAGACCTCTGTGTGTGAGTGTGCGTGTGCATGTATGTGTGTGTGTGTTCCATGGATATTTAATGTATGTGATGAATAATGAAGGCAGAGAGGCAGGGTGCCAGTTACACCAGCGTCAGATTGAGATCGGTACACGAAGGGCACCCAAAGGGCAGGATGGAGGGAGGGAGGGATGGAGGGATGGTGAGGGATACAGGTGGTGGAAGGTAGAGGTCTGCACGGGACAGGCAGGCCCGCGGATCCCGTGAGTCGCGGGCGGGCACGTTTAAAAGTGTGGTCAGAATTTAACAGCTTCGTGGCTCAGATTAAACCGTCTGCACCTGTCATTTGATTGTGCGTTTGTGATGCTGATGACTTTCCCTGCTGAGGTCATACAGCTGTTAGACGGCCATCTTTTACAGGGCTTTTCAGGTTTGGATCGTAAATTCTATGATGGACTGTTAAAAGTGATTTTGAGCTTTGGTAGTAGCTTGGGTTGTGTATCTTCCTCCATGATAAAACCCCAAAATTGGCAATTCTCTGTTATCTGTTGCTCCGGTAGAGGAGATTGGAGAATTGTGGTTTTTTTTCTCTCTACATTCACTGTCATTGTATGGAGGAACAGTCTGAAAATCACACTTCTAGCACATAAAGGAATGCAAAAAAAGCAGATTCTGAAAATATATTAAAAAAATAGTCATGCTGCTGAGTTGCTTGTAAGTGAATCGCATTCTTTATGTTTATTAAACCTTTCAGTTTGAACAAGTGTAACATTGAAATCCAGTCTTTACTCTAGAAGTTAAAGAAAGAAACCATCTCATAACCAAAAGGTCACAAGTTTGATTCTTGCAATAGCCAGAGTGTCCTTAAGCAAAACACTCAACCCCTACCTGGTCACCCATTGTAAGTAGTTGTGGATAAGAGTGTCAACTAAATGCAGTAAGAGATGAATGGATGTGTAAACAGGTGAATGGAGGGATGGATGGGTGGATCGGGTCAGACTGGGTAGAAAGTTGGGCTAGATGGAGAAATGGTGAGCGCACTGCCATCATCAGTACCACATACATTTTGAGACATAAGTATAATTACTGAAAACTAAAAGGACCATCACAGAGAAGTTTGGCAGCTTCTACCGGCCTCTACACGGTGCTTTACATTTTGTGTCACCGAGTTGGATTTTGCCAAACAGGAATATAAGGCGCTGTTCTTCCAGCACAAACAGAGCTAAAGCTTTTAGTTTTTCACAATGGCAGATGGTGGAAGGAGTGAATGGCCGATGGAAAAGTCACTTCCAACATGTTTATCCTCTTCAGTAAAGCGAAAGAGAAAACTTTTGACTGAAGAAGAAAAGATCCTGGAAGCAATGGGGTTTATGGGAAATGTGGTCTTAATTTTGAGAAACCAACAATACCACTGGTGTGAGATAGAGGCTACCAATAATGTCATACAGATGTTTAAAAATGCCTTAAAAACAAGTGAGACATTCTGAAATAATTCCACTTGTTTCCAATTCAGTTTCACCTGTTAAAGGAATTTTCTGGAAACAAGGCAGAATACAGTAGATCACAAGTATCATGAAAATGAAAATTCGTTTACATGCAGGCTAATATCACATTTATATTCAGGATACTAAAATATTCCATTTTTGAGTTGCTGCATGTAAACGTCATATCACATTTAAATATAAAACTTGCAATAACAGGGATAAGCCTATATCCCATGAAAACCATGCTATTTCCATGAAGTCACAAACACTAATAACACAACGCAACACTAATGAACTCAGCGGTAAAACTATAGAATGTTACAATATCCATGTATACAGGTATAAGAAGAAACTGGCTACTGATCATTCCATGTAAACATAATATCCTAATAAGACATTAGCCAGGATAAGGCTCAAATTAGTATTAATACGCATATAAAAACACACTCAATGACACCTGATTGGAAGATTATTTTCACTTATTTTAAGATAAATACGATATTCAGACTCAATACTAGTCTGACTCATTAAGTTGGGAATTTTTTGCAGTGTAGATGGATGGATGGATGGATGAATATGCAGGATGACATATTTTTGTAGAAAGGTATTGTTTGTTTTGGCCCTAGGGTCATATCCTTGGATAGAGTACAGTTCTATTTTATAGACAGTCAGATCTATGTGTGTGTGTGTGTGTGTGTGTGTTATGGTTAGGGATTTGGCAGTAGCAATACTCCAAAAGAGCAGTTGCCTCGAAGCAATATGTGCACACAGATCTCTCCTTTTCCTTTCTCTCTCTCTTCATCTTTCTTCATCACCCTCTTTCTCTCTCTCTCGTGCTCTATCGCTCCACCCTCACTCTGTGTATTCACTCTGTGATATCATTGGAATGAGTGGGTGGTGTGTGTGTGTGTGTGTGTGTGGTGTCATCACAGTGAGTGGGTGGTGCGAGCAATGAGAGGATATTGCGTGGGAGTGAAGTACCATTGAGGTGCACGTAGCCTATTTGTGTGTGTGTGTGTGTGTGTGTGTGAGAGAGAGAGAGAGAGAGAGACGTGTTAATTATAAACCTTCCAATCAGTGTAGGTTTGGCTACACCTCCAGAATATAATATAATAGTATAGAATAGAATAGAATAGAATCTAAGCTAGAATAGAATAGTTGGTCCAAGTGCAAGTATGTACAGTAGAATTTCAGTGTTCAACAGATTGCTCTTATGGTTGCGTGGCATTGTTGTCTAACCATGAGTAATTCATTTATCTAAAGAGTTAGCGCATGAAAACGCTTTTCATTGAGGCAGCACAGGCTGTGCCTTCTGTCCAATACAACTGTTTCTAATCATATATTTTATGGAATCCATAACATGGTTGTAGATAGCGAACAATCAAACACTCTCAATATGCTCTGTTCAGAAAGTAGCGAAATTAAATCTCTCTCTCTTTCTGCGCTCCTAGCAGTTCTGAAATTAAAAACAGCAAGGCCACTTACAGAATGGATGGGCCCATTCTCTATTAAAATAATAAAAAGACTATTCATTTACTGTCAAATGGCACATGAGCAGATATAAGGACTGTAGGCCTACAACGTGATCAGACAGTTTAAACGGTGCGATGACCTATTTAGAACATCTATCGGTCAATTGTGATCGGTGGCTGATTGATCGGTGCATCCTGTTCACAGTGCAGAAACTCAGGTGCCAGAGTGCTGCTGAAGCTTCACATCTGTCATCTGAAGTATCACCATGGAAGCATCAAATGAGGAGCGTCAAATGATGGCTGTCAGTTATTGCCTCTAGGGCGTTTGGGCCGCACTGTATGAACCAATGGTCAAGTCAACCGATTGGTCAAAAAGCTTGAGATTTGAATATACGATTAGGTGACAATGTAGATGTTGACAAAAATTTTAATATGCGGCACAAAACAAATTGCCTGCATTGTTCAGAATTGCTGGGATTTCTTTGTTGATTCATGCAAAAAAATCAAAGTCCACATTAAACTGTACAGAGCATTTCATATTTCCAATTTGACAGTGAACACTGACACATACAACTTTCATATCCAAGGGTTAAACAGTGTTCTACAATATGAAATACCAGACGAAATAAGGAGACAAGACACTATGGTTGCATGAAAACTTTCTAATTGTGCTGTTTTGCTGAGCAGTGCCCATGACTCATGATGTATTTGAATCACAGTGCTTCTCCTAAGTCTTGAAACACTGGCTCTTTTTTGGATGCTTGTTTTTTTCCTGACAGCAGTGAGACAGTCTTCGAACATTTATCACTCTGCTGGCATTTGGGTGTAGCGCTTTCATAGTGGAAGGGCTGGTATCATCTAATGGCGTTAATGGAGGCAGCTTTGCACGACTTCATAAGCCTTCTCTTTATTATGACTGATTGTTGATGGTTTTTATGTTACAGCATGGCATTTCAAAAGTGCTATATTATTTTTAGTAGTGGATTTATCATCTGTTTTGGCTACTGGTATCATCCAAATCTTCCTGTTTTGTGCAGCACATTTACAGTACTTCTGTCTCAAAATCAGACACGCACACACACACGCACACACACACACTGTATGTAAATAGTAAGACAGTGACAATGTGTGTGGTGTGTGTGTGTGTGTGGTAGAGTTTATTTTTAGCCTCCTCTGTTCCTTTTGCCTGTCAGTGGAGCTGACATTGATCAGGGTGGAGATGAGGGGCTCGCTGTGTGTCGCGGCTTTCACATGTTTCTGCACTGTTGCCTGTTACCAACCTGGAAACTGCAGACACAAAATGGAGCCACGTTATGCTTTGCAAGTCATTTACACATTTCGGTTTCTCATGCAGCTGCACAATTGGCCATTAACAGCCTGGAAACTGCAGACACAAAATGGAAACATGTCATGCTTTTCTACTCATTTCTATATTTTGGTTGCACAGGTTTGTCTTTTATGTGTGCTGATGTGAATACTTTCATTTTCAACAAATCTGTGTCTAGGTAGAAAATCCGCTACCTTGGGTTCATTTTAAATGCAGAGTTTCCAATTGATTTTATAGCAAATCATGTACATACAAGACATGCTGAGTGATTTTGCTACATGACACAAATGTGCTGTTACATTCTGCATTACATTTTAGCCATTTAGCAGGTGCTCTTATCCAGAGTGACTTACAATGAGTCAACGGTGCCGGAGTGGCAATGAGAGTGCGTGGGTGTTGGACAGAACCATAGGTTCCCACTGTACTGTACATGCACCACCGCAGAAGCTTTTAATAGGCTAAGCAGGCTTGTCTAGAGCTGTTAAATTTAAAATTGAGGTGAACTACGGTGGTTCTAATGGTGACTTGTAGACACTAACATAACTATGCACCATCCTTCATATTGCTACACTTCTGACCTTCCATGGTTAGCCTATGCTTGTGTCAAAGGGGACACACATACAAATGCAACCACTGGATTACAGTAATCACTCTAACAGACACAAATATATCGATTTGAGTTACCGTAATGACAGTAATACGTGTTTTTCTTTCAGTTTATAGTAATCTTTTAAAATGAAGGCCAAGCCTCCAAAGTCTGGCGAAAAGTGTATTATTGATATTAAGCATGCTAATTGTAATTCAAATGATAAATTATTTTTCTCTCTCTCTTCTCTTACTTTCTCACTGTCACGTTTCTTCACCTCTCTCACACTTGCTGTTCTGTTCTACCTTCATATTCCCCCTCTTCTCCTTTTTATCCCCAATCTCATCTTTCTTTTTCTCTCTCTCTCCCCAGTGTGTTGTTTCGTGGTTCACAAGCGTTGCCATGAGTTCGTCACTTTCTCCTGTCCAGGTGCTGATAAAGGGCCTGCATCAGATGTGAGTACCGAAAAAAATCTGTGTGTGAGAGTGTGTGTGTGTGAGAGAGAGAGAGAGACAGAGATAGAGAGAGAGAGAGAGAGAGAGATTGCACCACAGACCATTTCCAGCTCATGGGCACCCATCACCCTTCAACGCCGCTGTCATGGTTGAGCTGCCGCCATCTTTCTTTCTCCTCTCCTCTTCCTTTTCCTGTCTAGACACATTTACCATCCTATACTCACACATGTAGGGAATTCTCTAAAACATAACACTGTCAATTGAATGTTAATAATATTAATAGCATTAGCAGCTCTGATAGACATCACAGAAAGAAACTCACTATTTATACACATATTTTAAGTTTCTTTTCCAGGGAAGATCATTTTTAGTAATGCTTTGCCTCACATTTTCACACCTACACACATTCACACCTGGAGCTGCCTAGTACAACCAGAGTCTTCTACTGTTGGTCAGTGAGCGGCTCCACTGCCTTGCCGAAGGGCACCTGTACAAAACATTTGGACTACCTGTTCTTTCCATGAAATACTCTGACCATCAAAGCTTTCATCCTCGTTGATTTCACCTGTTACATCCCCTCCAGTTACGATGGGGTATGCAGATGAGAATAGGAGACAGGTTAAAGAAGGATTTTTAAGCCTTGAGATTGTTGAAATGTCGATCACATTGCCCTGGTTTGCATGTATTTGGGCGGTGTGAACCTAAAGTACCAAATACAAAAATGCAACAACTTCTCCACTATGGTTCAGACCAAAGCAAACAAACCGTAGGTGTGATCGCACCCTTACAATGCACCTTTATTCCTCTCATTTGCCCTCTCCAGGGTTCTGAAGTAGCACCGTTCCTTCTCTGACTAGCTGTCTTTGAATGTTCCCTTCTCCCTGTTATCTGCCCTCCCAATGGTCCCAAAGCAGGATTCCTCTTTCTCTGACTAGCACTCTTTGAATGCACCCTTTTCCCCTCTCATGCGCCCTCCAAAGTGTCCTAAAGCAGCACCCTTCATTCTCTAACTAGACCTCTTTGATTGCATTCTCGAACCTATCACTTGCCCTCCCAAGGGTCCAAAGGTAGCGCCCTTCATTCTATTACGATAGTCCTCTTTGAATGTTCACCTTCTCATCTGCCCTCCCAAGGGGTGGAGACGAGTGCCATTAATTCTCTGAGCAATACTTTTAGCATAATCTCATCCGCCCTCTCAAGGAGCGGAGAGCAGTGTCCCTCTTTCTCTTGATTTCTGCTCTTAAAATGCAAAACTTACCCTCTCACCCGCCCTCCCGAGGGGCCGAAATTAGTTCCCTCCTTTCTCTGAATAGCGCTCTTAGAATACAAAACTTCACCCTCTAAAACACCCCAAGGGTCCTCAAGTTCCCCGAGCCGTGCCCTCGCCTCCCTCTGGAGTGCCCTTCAGCATGACAAGTACACACTTAGCAGGCTGCCTCCAGAGGAAACGCCGGCGTCGGCCGCTTCGCTACCTGTGGCTTTTGCTGTTTAACTGTCAAGCCCCTGCTCTTTCCTTCTCCGCTCTGCCCTCACCTCGTTCTAAGTCTGTCAGTCTTTCTTGCCTTTCTTCATCCACCGCCTCCCTTCTTTTCTTTCTCTCCTTCTCTTTCGCCCGCCTGCCTCGTCCTCCGTTTCTCAGCGCTATTTGAGTAGAGCACGTAAAACCGCAAATAGCTTTCTTTGATAGCTCCTGTTTTAGCCGGGGCTAAAATTTGCCAGGGCTGGAAACCACAAATACTTGCCGAAGCTTTTCTAAAAACTATTTTATCTGTCCTTCACTACCTCCTATCTTCTTTTCTCAGGGTATCTGTGGGTCTTGAAAAAGCCTTTAAAAATAAAGACCTATTTTTTTTTTCACTACGCAATGACAGGTTTCTTCGCACTGCATGTCCATTCTTAGATTAACACAGTACAGGGTTAGTAGTACAATATACAGAACAGGTTTTTTTTGGTTCCATCATATGATATATCCACCATATGCTTTACTGAACACAATTGGCCTTCATGTCCATTCATTTTCTGTTGTCCTTTTTCTTATATTGCCTATTTATAGTTTGAGAACTTTCATTTGCTGTGTTCATTCGGATATAGGCTGGTTTTCCAGGTTTGTTTCTTTATTTTGGTTTTTAAATTGGTCTTAAATCTTTCCAGATAGCATTAAAAAGGTCTTAAAAAGTCTTAAATTTGGCTTTCTAAAACCCTGTTTCTGTCAATTCTCTATTTAAATACAACTCCGCTCTCCCTCTTTCTCCCTCTCTGTAGCTCTCTTTCTACCTTCCCCCCATTTCATCATTTCTCTTAGTCTGTTCAAATGTAATTCCACGTCTAGCTCCCTCCCTCCATCTCTTCCTCTGCCTCCCACAACCTCTCCTCCTCTCTTTCCTCTTTTCTACATCCTATATTTGACATACACTTACTCTCCCTCTGCCATCCCTCCCTCTGTCTCCTTCTCCTCTTTTCCGCACATCCTCTATTTAAATGCCACTCCACCCCGGGGGCCCCCGCTCTTAATTACGGGGCCCCGCCGCCCCCACCATGTCACTTCCTTAATGAGTTCATGGCCTTACGACCTCGGCTCCTGCGCAGTGGGAATGTAGGGTAGCGCTGCTCCAAACTAGCTGCACAATTAAATATAGGAGACAGAAAGACAGGTAGCCTACTCCTGGATGATGGAGGGAGGGGAGGAGGAGGAGACTCTCGACCTAGGATGTCGTCAGAAAGGATGACATTTTCAACACCAGGGTTCCCACTGGCATTCCTGGAAGATTGTGGAAATTTGGGGGGAAAGTTAGGTAATTAGATAAATTCTCAGGCGAAGTCACATAAAACTATGGAATGTTACAGTTATAGGAATATGCCAGTCTATTCTACAAATTGTTTCACACATTCATTGCATTAGATGGCAGTTTTCAGTTGCTTTTCTCTACAGCAAGCCCAACTTTAGTGCAAGTCAGACTTTAGACATTTTCTGAGCTGAAAAATAAGATAAACAAACCAGGAAGGATTCATATTTTAGGTCATGGAAGTGTTTTGACATAGTCATAGAAGTCATGGAAAACTCATGGAACCACCTAGGTGAAGGTTAGTTTTTTAACATAATATTGTACAGGTTGACACAACGTTTTGTTTTGGTTTTATGACCCATGCACAACTGCAGAGCATCAACTTTTCAGGAACTGAGCTTGAACGTAAACCTTTTTTTTTTTTTTTTTTTTTTTTCTTTAACAATACATTTTCAATGGTTGGGCCTGATCATGGTGGCCATGCAACATGGTCTAGATGTGCCAGAATGAATGGCAAATCCTAGTCCATTCAGCTCTGCTAGTTTTTAAGCTGCAAAACAAATCGCCTCAATGAGGACATTCTTTCAAACATTCATACAAAGTGTATTCTAATCTAGTCTGCTAGACTAGTAAATGGTTTTTGGGATAAAATAAAAGTATATGAATATCATTTTTCTTTCCGTTTGTATGTTCTTTCTCAATATTATGTATATCCTCCTCTAGAGAGATGAGCTTCTTATGAGCGCAAAATGAAATTATTTGCCCTCCAAATATTGCTTGCTAAGGCTTTGTTACCAGAAGTGATTCAATATTTTGTTTTACAGAGCTAAAAAAAAAAAAAGGCCTAGTCTTCTAACAAACAGGTTTTTAGGAGAATTAGTTGGATACTTAACATCCAAAATTAGGGAGGCAGTGATCTCATAATGTGGCCACCAAATATTTGCAATCCATCATTTTATCTCACAAGCTTCTTGAAGCTGAAGACAGATCAGTACTAGAGTAGGAATCATCTACATTAGAATAAAATGATTCTTCAGGCGCCGGCTATTCCCAAGTGTCTCTCAGAGTCCTTGAAGCTGTGGATCTATCACAAACACAGGCAAGGGAACAAAACGAATGTCTATAGAGGTGAGAGTGAGAGAAATACATAGATAGATACAGTAGATATAGCTGTAGATGAAGACATAAAGCTGAGAGGAGACTAGATTTATTGTATATCATCAGTCACAAGCATAATAATATCTCTCTCTCTCCAGTCACTCCACTCTCATTTTCTGCATATCCCCCATCCTCTCTCTCTCTCTCCCCCTCTCTCTCCGCTATGTATGTTTAAAAGAAGAAGTCAATTATAGATCTGGGTTAATAGAGTGGGTTCCCTGTGGGAGAGGTCCAGGGATGAGATCCTTTAATGAAACCTACATTTCGGGCCTGCGGTCCGCTAATGGTATAGAACTCAGCGTGTGTGTGTGTGTGTGTGTGTGTGTGTGTGTACAGTATGTATGAGAGAGAGAGAGACAGGCAGATGTACCATGAGGGAAAGAAAGAGTGAGTGAGGCTTTAGGAGAATGATCTTGTGCTGCACATGTATGCAGCAGCGCAGCATATGAAATGAGCTGGCAGGTGGGCGTATACATATGGATATGGGAAAATAGATGGTGAGAAGTGTGTGTGGGTGTGTATGTGTGTGTGTGTGGGTGTGTATGTGAGAATGTATTATCTCTGCAGTGAAGAGATTTCATCTAATCTTGCTTTTCTTAATGTTTCCCCTCCTTTCTTGCTGATTTTTCTGTCCTTTGCTGTCTGTGTCTTTGTTTGTCTCTGCATTTGTTTCTTTCTCTTTATTTCTCTTTCTCTGATTCTCTCCCACCCCCTCTATTTCTTTCTGTTTCTCCTCCCCTCCCTCCTTTCTGTCAGTCTTGCTTTTTTCTTTCTTACTCTAATTTTCTTCCGCTCCATCTTTGCCTCTCTCTCCCTCCCTCCCTCCCTCTCTCTCTCTCTCTCTCTCTCTCTCTCTCTCTCTCTCTGTCGTTTCCGTGTGTCATGGCTCGTCTCGTTATCCCGGGGAGACGCCGCGTTCCGATTGGCTGTCGCCTCGCCGTAACCCGCGGCAACTCGCACACCTCCGAAATCTGATTAGATATTCCTCCTCTGCCACGCCTCCCCCTCCCTCCCCAGTCCCTCCACCTCCCCCAGTACACCCACGCAGCACCAGTCAACACACACACACACACACATGCACAGTGTCAAACCATTCTAACATCAAAGCACTTGTAGAAACAAATAGGCTCTCATATCAGTCAGATATGGAGATGAACACACATGCGCACACACACACACATAGTGACAGTACAAACATGTATGTGCTCATACACACATACAGTATATGCGCACAAAGAGACACACAAACACTCAGTGAAAATGCATACCCGTACAAACAATGTACACACACACACACAGACAGACAGACACACACACACACACACACACAGTGAAGGGCCTTGGAGATGCTGTGATCTAGCTGCTGCTATCAATACCATCGATGTTTTGCTGTTTTTATGAGCAATCCATTTTCCTTACTACCAAAAACCTGAAGTGTTTGACCTCAAATCCTTCTCAAAATCCATATATTGATGGAACAATTGATAACGAATGTTCTCATTCACACAGTCACTGATTTGGTTGTTTTCAATATACTGCACAGGGAATTGGGTGAATTGAATGATGTATAGATGATTCAATCTTGAATTGAATGATCTTGGTTGTTAAAAACAATATATATCCGTTATAAAAAGTATTCACCTTCCTTTTTTTTGACAATGTCTTGTGCTACAAAATTAGTTCAAAATATATTTATTTGGACTTTTTGGTCTAAAATCTACAGAAAGTGCTCTTTTCTATCAAAGTGGAGAGAAAGTCAAAACATTTAAAGTATAAAATGCTAGTATGTAAACTTTTCTGTCTCTCTGGCAAAAACATTTCACAACATATTTGATTCATTCTTCATCTTTAGGAAACAGTAAGACATCTTGAATACATTTTCTTGTCAACACTGCTGTAATTTCAACTTTCTTGCGAGGAAGTGTTACCCCAGGTCCTTTCCACACATGTTAATAGGATTTCAGGGTGTATGGTGTTTTCTGCTTCAGTGTTCTGGAGCGCAGTGTGGGATATCTGTGTCAAGTTATGGAGGCAAAAACTAAACCACCCTTAATCCATTCTTCCATCACCATACATAAAAGTACAGGGGAAGCACTTTTCAGTAGTTCGACAATTTTTTCATTGTCGTCAACAGCAAAATTAGAGAGGAGAAAATGCATGTGTAGCTCATCCTCTATACTTTTATATACATATGTAATGGAAACCTGTCATTACTTGTTCTAAAATGCTAAACATCAAATTGTTAAAACCTCATTTCCCATGTTTCCTTGTCTGTGGAAGGCAGAGCGAACAGAGGTGACATGGTTATCATTTCTGCGATCACATTGGAGAGCAAATGAATGGATTATCTTTCAACAAGGGACAGTTGCAAAGTTACAACGTTGTTATTTGAATAATATGGAAGTCTCCAGCAGTGACCGTTCTCTCCAGTTTCAGTTTACATTTAGATATATAATATAATAATTTATATAATTTCTGAAAAATGCTAATGCCTGGCATTTGCTCAACAGGCCATCTTGAACACCTTTTGCTCTGATTAAAAACAAATATATATTTTTTTAAATTCTTGAATTTAGAAATTGCTGTGGTCAGTGTTGCGGTTCAGATTCTGTCCATTTCTTATTAAAAAGCTCTTGTTTGTTGGTGACCAAGTTAGCGCTACAGTCACACTGCAGTTTTCAAGATTTAATCATGAATATGGAATTTTATGAGACACACTTTGCTTAAAAAAACCTGTTATGTGTCTCTCTGGGCTAATATGCCGTTACCTTTCTCCACTTGTTCTCTCCATCTCTTTACATTGCTGAGATGTGTATTGTGACTGGGTTTTTTCATCACAGTGAATGCCAGAACAACTACAATTGTGGTGTCAATCTGATAGAAGAAGTGAGCAAAAGTTGTGCATGTTACTTCATATGTTGTGGTGTGATCAGGTAGAAACAAACAAAAAAAAAAAACGCTTTGAAACGACTAGCGCAACCGTCGTCTTCGAGAGAGGAGGAGGGCTGACGAAGTGATGGAGAGATTGCAATTAGCATATGGAGGGAGGGAAGGAGGAGAGGAATTAGATACATGGTGTGAAGATGAAATTACCACCCCCGGCCCTCTCTGTCTCCCTCCTTCCCTTCTCTCTCTCTCTCTCTCTCTCTCTCTCTCTATCACTCTCTTTCATCTTTCACTGCTCCCGTAATGCCATTAGGCCTCTTTTTCCAAGAATGAATGCATGCCATACCTTTCCCAATTAACAAGGGATCCTATAAATAGCCTCTCTCTCTCTCTCTCTCTCTCTCTCTCTCTCTCTCTCTCTCTCTATCTCTCTATCTCTCTCTCACACACAAACACTTACATTCCCAGTGGGAGAATTAGAAGCCTGAGTTGCATTTTATTTATTTTGTAACCACTGCAGCCAGCCGCACCTCTACGTATTACTTCATGCTTTTTTCCTGTAGGGAGTGTGTACAGTCTGTTCTTGAATTAGAGTGGAAAGATTCAAATATTTCAGATCGATATTGAAATATAATTTGAATAGTTCTTTGCCGTCTACGCTCCTCATAGGGACACACCAAGTTTTCAGCAAATCTTTCATTAACTTTCCATCGCACAATAAGAGGAAAGGTAGTTTCACCTCTAAGTTTCCATTAGTAACAGCTGTCTGCTACAGTGCTTTTGAGCAATGCAAGCTCATACCATCCATCACATAGTGTACCATTGCACTGCAGTGAGCTAAACAGACACTGGACACTCGAAGGGGGAAAGTGTATTCGTTCAAGACTCAATGAAGTGACAGAAATGGAAGTAGAGAGTCACCATTACATCCAAAAAACATGGCCGATGAAGAGTTTCTTCTCTATGCAGATTTACTCCTACATATTTGTTTGTAAAGTAAAATTTTTTGCTCTTTTCAGCCATCATAAAGCGCAAGAAAAGCATCTGGCAGTCACTCATTTGAGACACAAACGTTTTATGATGTTGGGTTAAAACCTTGTGACTCCAATTTTGGGGAATTTAATGTTTTAACTTTAATTAAAGGATTACATGGTCTGCTATGGGTTGAAAAATATTGTACCATCCCAAGGCTTATGAAAAAAATTTTTTGGATAAACTCTAAAAGTCACGGTCGGAAGAAAAGTTGGCATTTTGGAGATACAAGGTTTTCACCCGACAACAGCGATATGCTTACTCAGTTTTACTTCTTAGCGTTGGAAAACAAATGGGCTTCAGTGGCCTCTAATGCCACTGTAAAAATGTCAGAAAGTCAGTAAGCATTAACTCGAGGAGGTGGAACTGCAGAAAAAAAATCAATAAAAAAAAATCAAAATAGTTCTTTTTTTTGACAGTGATTCTGAGACTGGGCCCTCTCTGCTGTCTGTTGTGAACCCGCCTGTCTGTCTGCCTGTCACAAAGCATCATGAATGACATGACAGGATGTGTGTGTGGGGGGTGTGTGTGTGTGTGTGTGTGTGCGCGAGGGTGCGACTGATGTTGTTGATAGGCAGGAAAAACAGCGGATAGCCGAGTGTTAGTCCAAAACAAAGGGAAGTAAAGAGTGAGAGGAAGCACAGTGACAAGGAATCAATGGAACACTCAAAACAATGTTGTGTAGTAGAGCTGATGGACGGCTAGTCCACACTGTTGTGGGGAGCAGGCTTTGACTCTAGATGTGCAGTAACGTAACATATGCCACGTACTAGACTTATCCAACAGCACCACACAGTACCGTCTGGTTTTTTTTTTGCGTATGTGTGGTCCCAGTGGGCATCGTAGTACCATGCTCTGCTCATTCAGCGATACATATGGTGTCTGTCTCCTACTGTTTTAATCACTGCTTCTTGAGGAGGTTGCTTAGGCTCCCCAGCAAAATGAACGGCTTGTTTCATTTCACTATTATGTAAGGATGGGATGATGTGCTTATCTCACTATATGATTCGATACACGAGATGCGGTTCACGATTCAATACAACCACGATACGATGTAATAAATAAAAGTTCAGTGATAACAAAGTCTGATTGTGCAGAATTGCAGTTTATATGCAGTTTATTTCTGAGCCACAAACCTTTCTAGCGATGCCATTGGCTGCTAGAATGTAAACAACAATTTAAAAATGTCATTACAAAGTGACAATAATATAATTTGGATGGAGAGCTTGTGAAATTGTGATGGTCAAGGGTCTCATATGTGATTACTACAGCAGAATAAAATGGAGCTAATATCACCATATGTATTGTCACATTTTTGTATCGCGATATATTGAATTTCGATATATCGTCCCATCCCTACTATTATGTCATTTGCCAGCGGTCAGTGTACTGAAAAATGTATAAGACTTTAACAATGGCTCTTACTCTCCTATGTGATGTCCACTACTATCAACCAGGGTCAGAAATTAAAAAGGTCTGAGGGCAAAAATGCCCTTGAAACTTTATAAAATTCCCATGAAATAAAAAATTACAGGGCAACAGTTGGGAGTAGATTTCACCCTGTTGGGAATTTTTTTCGTTGAGTTGTCATATATTCCCGTTTGAATGCCGTCCCCCCCATGGCCCACCGTAGGTGATTCATGAGCCTATGACAGGGGGAATCTTCTTTCCGGTGCGTTCTAGGTGATAAAACTGAAGCCGTTTTTGATCATAAAACTACTGAGTACGCAGCCTGCAGCAGTAGTAGCAAATATAACCCAACACAAACCATTGCATCAACAAAAACAACAACCAATATTGTAAAAAAACTGAAGATTGCCCTCCAAAAAAGACCAAAATGCCTCTAAAAATCAGATCAAGGAGCCAAAAGCGACCCTCTGAAATAAAAGTTCATATCTTACGCTGGTATTGACAGTCATGCAGTTCTGTGAGCAAAATCATATGTTAAAGTTATTTTGTGATAAGATGAAAAACTTTAAGAACACATGTTAAGAACACTATTGATTTTATGCTTTTATGCTAGATCTTCTACAGGATCTGTCTCTACGGGTTTTGAGAATATAACCAAGAATGATGCTGTGCTTCCCGTATATAGTTTTTGCAGTTATGGTCATTCAAGTTTTGGGTTGACTGGTCTGACATTCATCCATGCTAAATCCCACATTTGGTTATTGTGATAAAAGTCACATAGTCATATAGAAATCCATGAATGTAAATGTTAGTCCTATATATCTTTTTGCTGTGAAAATGCGCATTGGAAATGTTCTTTTATTTACACATTTCCCTTAGAAATGGTGGAAATGGTGGATACTCAGTCATTACAATCATATATGATAGATTTGACTGATTGATTGATTGATAGATTGATTGATTGATTGATTGATTGATTGATAGGTATTGTACTGTCATCACTCCCATTTTTTTGGACTGACTTTTTTTTATCCTGAATCTGCAATCTGTCTTTCTACTGATTATCCATCAACAGCAGACCGCTTGATTTAACAAAGAGGAGGTGGGCAGGAAAATGATTGTCAGCTCTCTGTCCCTAAAATACATAGTAACCATTTTCCTGCCATTTCGCCTGCGTTTTTGTTCCCGATCGCATCTTTCGACTTATCAAGGCGGATGTATTTAATCGTTTTGTGCTAATAAAGAAGCTGGCACCCTCCTTCGTCGCTCCTTGTATCGCTCCCTTGGCTGTCTGCTGTTGTTCCTCGCCTCGGCTTCAGCGGCACAATGTTCCCTTGTTTTTCAGAGGAACAAAAAAACAAGCAGGAGGTGGTCTTGTCCTTGAGAAACAAACACACACAGACACACACGCACAAAAGCGAGCGTTAACACGCAGAAACCCACACACCTACGCACATGCAATCACAGGCGCAATCATACAGACTTCAGTACTGATAAGCGCACACACACACACACGCGCGTGCACGTCTGAAGACACCTTGGGGAGGCTGGATATAATTCAGGCAGTGGCAGCCTAAATTAAACATTATTTTCCAGGACAGGTGTGGAAGTAGCCATCAGCTCATGAAGGGAAAAGGGACGTTAACGCCAGATACACACACACACACAAACACACACACATACGAAAGACGTAACATGGTTGATACTGCGTGATGTACTTCAACTCCTATGTTGATGTACCCACTGTTGGTTTTGTGGTGGGTGGGGGGGGGGGGTGTGTGTGTGTGTGTGGGGGGGGGGGCTTGTGGTTTGAGTCAGGGTGAGGCTGAATGCAAAGCACAAAGCACAGCCTCTCTGTGGCCATTGACCATCAGTTACATGCTTAGGCTAGCGGTGTGTGTGTGCGTCCGTGTGTGAACCGCTGGAACCGGCGACACCCACAGCACTGACATGCAGGTGTGTATGCCCACTGAGCCGTGGTTGCAGGTGTCACTCACTCAGTCACTCACACACACACACACAATAGACATAAATAAACTGTGTTTCTGCCCTAGTTACGCCTTAGTTACGGTCGTGTGTGAAAGAGGAAATGGCACCTGAGTTTCCCGTTTTCAGCTGAAAGCACATAATTATCATCCATGTTATAAATATTGCAAATATTCATTTTGTTCAAGGACTCTTCAGCAGGACAAATAGCTGTTGATGGGGACTGAACCTGTGACATTGCACTTATTGGTCTCTCTAACCACTAGTCCACCCTGCTGCCATGCTTGTGTGTGTGTAAGTGTGTGTGTGTGTGTGTGTTTTGATAGTGTAAGTAGATTCCTGTGAACTCTTGCCTACCTGTCTGCTTTGTTGTTTTAATTCAATGGGGTTTTAATAAACTTCATGGAAAGCTGGCTCCACACAGAGCTCTCTTTTTCTCTCTTGCATACACACACACACACACACAGGCCGTGTAGGTGGCTGCCTTTGTGCTCTTTGTGAGTTGTCAGCATCGTAATTCTGATGAAGCATATCTGATCAGCCACATTGCAATGCGTGTACGTATACACACACACACACACCGTGCACACACACTAATTAAGGCCCGGGGCTGAATTATGAATGCTAGATTGTCCAAACACACCAGGTGCACACAGAGAGAGGAAAATGAGTGGAAATTAGAGAGAGTGATAAAGATAAAGAGGAGTGTCTGTATGTGTGGTGGTGAAAGAGAGATGCGAAGGAGAATCAAAGGGAGGGAGGGAGGGAGAGAGGGAGGGAAACTGCTGTTCACTTGTAAACAGCAGATTAATTCATTCTCAATTTAACGTAGATTGACCCCAGACTTGTCTCATACAGTACCATGTGGTGTAATTCTTGTCATCTTCTCTCTCACTCTCTCTCTCTCCCTCCTATCTTTCCTGTCAATCAAGATTGTATTTATTATATTTTTTCACATACAAACCAAATGGCTGAAAAAATGATTACTGACAGAATAATAACTGACTTTGGTATGTTTGGTTCAGCATATCCCATGCACAATATAAACTCTTCCCCATCTTTACAATGTGCATGTTATACTGTACCCACCAGTAAAGGATAACTCCTGACATTTTAAACCCTGGACCCTATTTTCCCATCATTTTCCATCATACCAATTGATTCTGATCAAAATCTCATCAACTGCTTCACTATAGAGCTACTTGCACTCTAACAATGCCTTTTTCAACATATTGATTGAACACTCTGTAATGACACACTTTCTTTCTTTGTAATGAGACATCCCACTTTCTTCCTTTCTTTATTTTTTTGTTCAATTCGATTCAGTGAGCTTTATTGATATGACATGACTCTCTCTCTCTCTCTCTCTCTCTCTCTCTCTCTCTCTCTCTCTCTCTCTCTCTCTCTCTCTCTCTCTCTCTCCCCCTCTCTCTCTCTCTCTCTCTCTCTCTCTCTCCCCCTCTCCAGGACCCAAGGGCAAAGCATAAGTTTAAGATCCACACCTACTCCAGCCCGACCTTCTGCGACCACTGTGGCTCTCTGCTGTACGGCCTCATACACCAGGGCATGAGATGTGACCGTACGTACTCCACACACACACACACACACACATCCACTATATACTGTATCATGTATTTACAGGTATACATTTTTACATTGTAGACCTTTAGCTGATGCTCTTATTCAGAGCGACTAACGGTGAGTGAGGAGGTAGGAGTTTTGCTCAGGTACAGTTCAACAGTAGAAGAAGCTATTGCAGGGATCAAACCTGTGACCCTTACATTACAAAGCAATCATTCTAACCTCTAGGCCTGGCTATCGCCCTTGTATCAGTATTGATACACATCCTTATATCAGTGTTGATCCATATCTTTTTATCAGTATTGATACACATCCTTACATCAGTGTTGATCCATATCCTTTTATCAGTATTGATACACATCCTTATATCAGTGTTGATAAATATCCTTATATCAGTGTTGATAAATATCCTTATATCAGTATTGATACACATCCTTATATCAGTGTTGATAAATATTCTTATATCAGTGTTGATAAATATCCTTATATCAGTATTGACATCTATCCTTATAACAGTATTGATACATAGCCTTAGAACAGTATTGACGCATGTTCTTATAACAATATTGACACATATACTGTATCCTTATATCATTTATGACACATGCTCTTATACCGGTATTAACACATGTCCTTACGTCAGTATTGACACGTATCCTTATAACAGTATTGACATTTATCACCATAGTAGCATTGACACATATTCTTAAATCGGTATTGACACATATCATTACATTGGTGTTGACATTTTATATCAGATTCAGCATATACTGTATGCTAATATTGGCATTGGCATATATTTTAATGTCGGTATTAGAATATATCAGAATATATTGTAACAGCTGTACTGGCACACACATTCATGTAGACAATGAATCTAAGTCCACAAAATGTACTCTTAAACACAGAATTACAAACGTGTGTGTGTGTGTCCGTGTGTGTGTGTGTGTGTTCCAGACTGTATGATGAACATCCATAAGCGCTGTGTGGCCAACGTGCCCAGCCTGTGCGGGACAGACCACACCGAGAGGAGAGGTCGCATCCAGATCACCGCTGAGGTCAAGACCAATGTACTCACCGTTACCAGTGAGTAGACTACACACACACACACCCTCTCAAACTAAATACCAGCAGCTACAAAGACTTGGTAGACTGCAGTCGTCTGTCTCCCTCTACTGGTCGAACTACAGAGGTGCAGGATCCAATAGCGCTGATCAGATTAAAATATAGGTGTCAAGACTGAAAGTACACTGTGATTACAAACTAGAATTAAAGTGACACAATACACTTCATAGAGGCTGCATTTGTATGTAGGCCTACTGTATTAAAAGCTGAGTAGCAAATTGTCAGGCTGATTCAAGTGTTGACGGAGCAAATATCCTGATATGGGATTAGGTTGGAAAACATGTGCCACCCATAAGTATTTGCATTAAAACGTTCACATGAAAGAGGTGGGGTTTGCAAACAAATAGCCAATCACCTGCAACATGGACAGATACAGAGCACTGTATTTAATATGAGATAGGATGAAACCATTGATCACCATGGGGAAATTAGGTCATTGCAGCAGCGGAATATGAATCAGCAGGGAAAAGGAAATATCATATAAGCACACAACTACAATATTAAAAGAAGCAATAAAAATGATAGAAAATAAAATAATCAAACTATAAAAACAATGGATAACATTTGTGTCCTTCTCTTAAGAACAAACTGTAATGAATAAATATGAGCAATATAAAAACAGTGAAAAGTAACAGTGTTGCTGCTGCCAAGGCTAGGGAGGATTGCTGGAGGAAAATTGCAAATAGTGTAAATGCGTAAATTCTTATCACTGCCTGTCATTAAGGCACAGTGCTCATTGTTCCAGACCCCTAATGTGATGATATTGTGTTGTAGAATATCGGATAGAAAGTGGTTGGGGCATAATGGTATGTATGTAATATCATGTTTTGAAGTTGCTGAACCATCTGACCTTAGTAGTTCAAATCATGGTCAATTTTTTTCTTTTTACCCAACTCAGACTGTTTCTGTGGTTTCCTGCGATTGAATGAGCTGAGTCAGATACATTTACACAATGTGTCACTTTTATTTTGCTCCTGGGGTAATGACTGATAAAAAGCATCATTCAAGGGTCACAGACAGCTATTAGTCTTCTTGCCACTACAGCACCAAACAGAGCATCACTGGGATTATTCATTACCGCTGGGAAATTTTTTAAATTTTCTTTCTTGTGATTGTAAAATCACCGGTTAAAATCCCCAAGACCAGCTGGGAACATCTGGGTGGGGAAAGTCAATGAGAACCGCTCCTCCCTCCCTTAACTACTGCTGTCAAGCTACCTATGAGCAAGGCACTTAAAGGGAAATTCCACCACGTAGTCTTACACCATTAGATATCATCCATTTGTGATGCTCAGTGCTTAGTCAACCTGTCTTGTCTACTATTTCAGTTAGTATTTCCTACACTTCCTAGAATGACTTTTCACAACCCCCAGAGCACAGGCATGAACTTGTTGCTTTCAGTCACAGGTGGGCGTATAGGCATATAAATAGTTTGAAAGTGTGATCATTCAGCTGTGGGTTTTGCATGTAAATGGAGACAGTGATAGTGACAGCATAGTAAGAGAGTAAGAGTCGGACGGCCCACTTATTCAAAACAAAACATGTCTTGTGGCTGCATTGCATTCTGGTCTATTGAGGCTGCTGTCAGTGGAGAAGTTGGTCTCTCTCCTCTTCTACAATGGATTTCTCCATTGTGGATTGTTGAACGTCGGTGCAAAATGGCGGTTCTAGAAAGAATCCCTCGCTCTTTGATTCTGAGGGAAAACCTGATTTTTACTGTTGATGTTTTAGATGGCTGAAAATTTTCTGCTGTCAAATTCCATGCTGGAAATATTTTGACGTGACGTCACTTTGTTTATGTTTGGCCGGTTATCCGTGGGAATAAGAGAAGTACACCACCCAGAGATGCAAGATATACCAGCAATAACTGTTTTTAACAGTTTGCAGTGCTTGCGGGTGGATTTTTCCTTTAACCCCCAGCTGGCCCACTGAGGTTGTACTGGGCAGCTCCCAGGTGTGAATGTGTGTAACTGTATGAATGTGAAGCAGAGCGTTGTTGAAAATAAATAAATTTTGGATAAATGAATGTTAAAAAAAAGAGTAAGTCATCTTATTCTCTGCAGCTGCTCTTAGAATGACTTTTCTAGAAAAATGTGACTTTTTCTTCTCTTTTCCTTTTCTTGATTTCATGTAGAAGTTAAGCCCAACCTCCCTCTTTCACTTTTGCAGGAGAGACCAACATGGTCACATATTCTGAGCAAGATGAATGCAGCATAATTGCCTTTGAAGTGTCCTTACTGTATACTGTATTTGACTAAGTTTCTTGTCTGAAAAAGTCTAAGTACTCTCACTTAAAGGGGATGGGGTGAATGCAACCCTCACCTCTTTCCTTAACAGAAACTCTGCAGTGCATCCCCTTTATATTTAACAAATAAAAGGAAAAATGATATAAAGCAATTTCACCAGCCCCTTGTTAAATGTCAGGTTGCCTTCAGTGCCTTGTCATACCTCCAGGTGGCAGCAGAGGTTTACATTATGTCTGCTGTGTGCCTGTCCATTCAGTTTAAATTGTCTCCCAAACCAAAAACAAAATCGCTGACTTTGTTGATATGGAATTTAATACAATACTGTTAATTGGATTCAGAATTTAATCTAATTCCAAATCAAATGTAATAAAACTAATTTGCTCTTCTGCTAAATGAGTTCACACACACACCTCAGCCAGAAAAGAGTAACCTAGCTTTACCCCATCCAACCGAAACTTCAAAGGCTTGTTATCTAGTGTGCATACACTGTTAATCCCATGAAAGTCTGACTACTTTTCACTATGGCTGAGTGGATTATCCAGTGGCAGCCTACATACAACTGCTCCTGCTTCAGCCACGCCATTCATCCTCACCCAAAAGTAGGAGATGCCTCATAGATAATGAAGGCAAATGCAAGTAGACCCCCTTCTTCTTTTTCTTCTTCTTCTTCTTCTGGACTTGCTTGAAACCATGGAGTCTCACCGCTCTCACAGTCATAAGTGAATCACTTGTCCATCTTCCAGTCTATCTTTCATACACCATATGAGTCACCTAGCAAATCAACATGGAAAGCAGCAGACCGAAAAATGAAAAGATGGGCTGAAAAATTACAAGAAAAGAAATTAAGTCCCTCAAGGCAGATATGACCAATTTACACAAATTCATTTATTTGGTAGCACTGACATCAGTGCAACCAGTATCAGTTATGCTAACATCCACGTGCAGCAGCATAATGTTGCCACTTATCTGAGCTCACATGACTGACAAAGCGACCAACAAAGCAGTAAATATGACTGAGAAACATTATACTGATATGATATAATAATGGGAAAGTCAGCTGAGATGTGATGTTTAGGGTGTGGAGAGCATGGAAGCTGTATCAACAATTGAAAAGTGATGTATTATGTTATTGTTCTATGTAAATAATTAGTCAACTTCTAATTGTCACACATATAAAGCAACTTTCAGCTGATAAATTAATGAAAATCCAGTTTCACTCGGTTTGGATTTAGAAAGCCACAAACAGTTTCTTTCTTTCCATTAAAGATTAAAAATTAAAATCAGATTTTCAGTTCCAGTGCGAATGTAACCTTTGAGAGAAATGATTTGGTTTCCTCTGGGCTCGCAGCATACAGTGTATAATATCAATATACAGGATTTGATGATGTAACTATCTTTTGATACAAGCATAAATACAAAAATATAAACAAGAACCAGCTAAAAGCTAACACTGTGAAAAACTTTCTGGATGTCCTGAGAAGGGCCTTGGTTATTGAGCAAAACAATCCACTTCTTGGACGTGCCTGTTAATGCATGTAAAAGTCTTTTCCACGCATGGTCTTGAGTGCAGTCAGGGTTTTCATTTCTCTCTCTCTCCGGTTCCCACGCTCCTAGACCAATCATTAGCTGGGATTTGCACTTTCAGACTGAGGGAAACGATAGCAGAGCAGACTGTTATCACACACAGACTGCAAGGACAGCAGCGAAGGCTAAGACGTCTAATTAAACGTTTAACAGTGCCGCAAAATAGAACAGAACAGAACAGAATAGAATAGAATAGAATAGAATAGAATAGAAGGGGACTGTCAAGGGAAACTATCTCATTGCAGGTAGAAAGCAGTAGTAAAACACAACTAGTGCTTTGGTAAATAGAAGAATAATTAAACTCTCTATCACACTCTGTTCCGCTTGGCTCTACTCTGTTCTTATTCTATTTTCCTATGTCTGATGCTTCCTTGCCTTGTGTATCGAGCTCAGAGGTTCATTTTATTCTCATCTGCTAATCAGTCTCAGTGGGAAGAGTAGAGCAAGAGACTAACAGACTAGAAATGAGAGTGATATCAGAAAACTGCACTGAGCTTGTGTTTCACTCCCGTTTCTGACTGGCTGTGACAGTATTTTCCTCTCGTTTTCCTCGTGCTTCACCCTTAACATGCAGCAGCAGCAGGAGGCGCAGTACTTCTTTGCATCCGCAGGGGTCAGTGTGGAGCCATCTGCAGCCTGCCGCTCACATTGCAGCGGAACAGAGAAGAAATGCAGCACAGAGAATGAATTATACGACCACTAGGAGTGATTCCACAGCTTAACCTAATAGTGGCTGGTTGGAATGGCTGCTACACTGAGAAATGCATTTGTGCCGTGGCGTCTGATTTTATGGTTAGCCTGCTCATTGGTTAGCAGGGTTGTGACTTGAACCTAAGCGATTTACCGAGCTGTAAAGTGGCACTTTATCGATCCCTGTAGGGAAAATCTCTTTTCACTTGCCCCGCTGTCCATAGGGAGGTCAGAGGTCAGGGACAGATACAGAGCAGCACCTCTGGAGCTGGTAGGGAGGCAGTGTCTTGCTTAAGGACACTTCAGCAGGATGGATGCATTGGGCGATCCCCCCTACTCACTGGGTGTATTCTGGGTGGCATTGTGAATAAATACGTATGGTAGGCTACTGGGCCTGTGTTCCCTAAGGCGCTAATGATTACTTTAGGTGCATTGGCTCAAAAGCAAAGCGGCATCAAAAGGGACACGGACCCCGCACACCGGCCCGTTAAGACATCAAGCCTCAAAAATACATAAGAAACTGAGAATAAAAAAAAAGATTATTTTTATTTGATGTTTTTATTTGCTATTGCGCTAAGTGAGCAGGGAATGTTGCAGTAGTGCACCTCATACGCACTAATTCAAATCTAATGCCAGTAAAAGCATAAATGAGTGAGTTAATCACCTCGGTTGAGATTTGTAAAATTCAGCTATAATGTATAGATTGGGCAGCAGCCCACAACTCACTGCTGCACCGCCATCTTGCACCAAAGCCAGCTGAGCCGGGATTGACTCGTGGGTTAATACATTACTTCTGACTGGCAAAGCTGAACGCCGGCTGATGTTAGGCATACATTCTGACTGGTGGAGTGGACGAAAGTGGCAGCGATGTGGCAGGGACAGGCACATTTACTCTCACTCATAAATTGGGTTGTCACTACCAAATTCTGGCAGTTCTGTACGTAGCCGTGAAGAAATAGCTGTATATGAGCATCAGTCCAGACTGCAGTTTGCCCTCAGTTCATTTTGTTACGCTCGGCTTTCCAAGCATGAGGAACTGCTGGCTGTCAGATGTCAACACCTGTCTCCTTATACCCATAAAACCATCGCTGCTCCATAACCCAAGAGGAATTATCTGGGAAAGCCTTCACTACTGTTGGAGGATATATGCGGGCACGGTGGACTTGTACAATGGCTACACCACAGTACATAAGAATCCTACTAAGACTCCTATGAGGCTGTTTCACATGGGAAAAGGTGCACTGCCAACGCCCACGCCGATACTCTACTGCCGCACATATACAGTATTCTGCTGCTACTGCACTCTTATCTCCGCTCACCCTCCCTGTAGACACACACACACACACACACACATGCTGCCTCTCTCTCACTCACACATATCCACGCTCACACCCGTACACACTCATTTAAATTAGCATACTGTATGCAAGCAAGAATTACATGCACACACAGTCACACACATAGAAGCTTGCAAGCGCACTCGCACACACACACACACACACACAGGCTATGCATACGCACACGGATACAGATACTCACACACACACACACACTCCCTGCCCTCTATATAAGTGTCCTTTGAGACTATTTGGCATGCTACCCTCTTTATCTCTCCCCTCTTTCCCCTCAGAGTCAACCAGCGTTTGATGGTCACTTTAACAGGCATCATCTAATATTTATTAACCTGCTCCGCCGAGGGTTGAGCGCTGGTCGTTTGCTCCGCGCTGTGGTTAACCTCTCGTAGCTTAGCTCAGCGTGGCACTTTTACAGCACGAAAACCTCATTTGTCCGATATCTTGAGGTTTTCTGACGCTGCGAACCTCCCTTCCTGCAAAGTGTCTTTTCAGTATTGCCGGCCCAGTGGATTCACACACTTTCATTACTTGAGACAAAAGTTTGCAATGTCCCCTTTTCTATGTTGAAGTGTCATGGACTTAGGATTCATGAAACTCACAAAAACAGATTTGGTTATCTCAAGAATGCATCTTTGTCAATCTGAAATTTGAATTTTTATATGAATAAATGTCTTGCTACTCTCTATCGCTGATTGATGTAACTCAATCCTATACCCAGCTAATGAAAGCTTGCCTACGGCAGCAGTAGTGCAGTTTGTTTAGAATCAATAGAAGAAGAACTGGGTAGTTAGCATGAGCAGCCATTTCATTTCCACTTGTAGCCACCATGCTAAAAAGAAAGAAAAGAAAGAAAACTGAAATGTTTTACTCAACTTTCTCCCAACTCCATTTTCCTCACAATAATTAAAATTTTTACAAGGTCTGACTCTGGGCTCTGACCCAAGCTTTGACAAACGTTAGCATAGCCTAGCTTAGCCTAACTTGGCTTAGCTTTAGCATAGCTTCCTCTGCCATTCCCCTGCCTGTCATTTCTCCTGAACGACTGCATTAAATACATTCATTATTGAGCTACATCTGTTAAGTGCTTTGTGCTGTGTGTGTGTGTGTGTGTGTGTGTGTGTGTGTGTGTGTGTGTGTTTTCTTGTATATGCGTCTAAGCTTTCTAGCATGTGTGTGTCCTAGTGTGTGTGTGTGTGTGTGTGTTGTCTTGCACGTGTGTGTGTGTGTTGAGTGCTTCCCCGGTGAGCTGCCTAAGAAACAGCAGCACCAGCCCTACTCCGCTTCTGGTAATTGGATGTGACCTCACAACTTGACCGGCAACAACAATTACACACACACACACACACACACACACACACACGCTCAAAACTCAAGCACAGGGGACTTTACGCCTCTGGAATACAATTACAGCCCAATAACAGACAGCCACAAAAGGAGGATTAGTGTTGCAACTGGCAACCTTCATCTGTCTACATGGTCATTACAGACAGATCTGGCAACCCCAAGGCTTCAACCCCCAACTCAGCTCTGAGGGGTTCTGACGTGTGTGTGTGTTTGTGTGTGTATGTGTGTTTTCTCTTTCACACCTTCTCCTTCTCTTTTTCTCTCTCCCTCTTCCTCCTTCCCCCTCTCCTCGCAGTCAAAGAGGCCAGGAACCTGGTTCCCATGGACCCCAACGGTCTGTCAGACCCCTATGTGAAGCTCAAGCTGATCCCAGACCCCCGCAGCGAGAGCAAACAGAAGACCAAGACCATCAAGTGCTGCCTCAACCCCACCTGGGACGAGACCTTTAAATTGTAAGGGCTTTTTACAACATCTTTAATGGTTTCAGTTTTTTTTAAAATTATTATTGAGGAAACTACTTAACTTGTAAAAGACATCTCTCTCTCTCTCTCTCTCTCTCTCTCTCTCTCTCTCTCTCTCTCTCTCTCTCTCTCTCTCTCTGTCTCTCTAAAACATTATCTATAAGGGTGCATTTAGTGCAACACATTATGCTATGTGTTGCACTAAATGCAAGCTATGAGTAACTGTTGGCTATCAGATGTCAACAACTGTCTCTTTATACCCATAAAACCTTGCGTTTTGGAGGCGTTTCTTGTAATTGGTACCAGTCGCACTGCAGAAACTCGCATTTTCGGGCGTCTTGTTGTAGTTGCCACCCGACTTTGAATGACATTATTCTCACCAGCCCAAACAAACCAAACTAAAATACTTTAGAGAGTTTGAATAAACCCCTCCAAAAATGCTTGGACATTGCTTACCACTGTATATTTATCATGTTTGGTGAATGAAGTGCTTCTAATTGTTAAAACAGAAGGATACTAGCACCCACAGGTGCTCTTGGCGGCCAGAAATTGCACTGGAAAGACAAAAAACGAAATATCGAGACCACAAATGGGTTCCCCTGGCGTTAAAAACCCAAGCCCAGGCTCATGTGGGTTTGAAAGTTAAAAAGCCTTTAATAGCAGAAGGCTCAAAGACATCAAAAACCAGCTAAGCGTATCAGCCTAGGCCTTCATCAGGGTGTTGATTCCTTGTCCTTGTCCTTCTCTCCCAGCCACCTGAAGGAGTACGATAAGGACCGCCGCCTGTCGGTGGAGGTGTGGGACTGGGACCTGACCAGCCGCAACGACTTCATGGGATCGCTGTCCTTCGGCATCTCAGAGCTCCAGAAACTAGGAGTGGACGGATGGTGAGATGAAAGGAGGGGTGGAAGAAGGGCAGAGAGACAGCACAGGTACAGGCGGAGGGAGAGAGAGAGGGAGAGTGGGGGAGAGTAGAGGTGACCTTGTTCATTACTGCACTGTTGGAGAAATACTTTAGTTTGAGCTCCTCTTTTTATTCTGGTGATACTCAGTGCCAGAGCGCCTCTACCCCCCTCTCTTTATCTCTGCTTCTTTATCTCTCTATCTCCCCCCCTCTCTCTCTCTCTCTCTCTAACTCTCTCTCTCTGTATCTCTCTATCTCCCTCTCTCTCCCTCTCTTTTCGCTGACACCGCCCTGTCAGGGTTTTTAATGAGATGCCAGCGTTTGAGGTGGAATGGGAGAGATGCCATTAAAAACCTGATATTCAGAGAGTGAGAGAACGTGTGTGTGTGTGTGTGTGTGTGTGCGCATGTGCGTGTGTGCGTGTGTGTGTGTGTTTTCCTCTGCTCCATCTGTATGTAGCTCCAAAGCCTCTCGCCTGCTGGCACCACCAGTTCTGAGCCAGACTACACAGAGGAACAGGGCGAATGAGAGAGAGGGATAGACAGAGACAGGGAGAGAGAGAGAGAGAGAGAGGAACAGAAGCTCTGATGTTGAACCTCTTACAGCACAGATCTGATGTCATGGCTGTCTAAACAGGGGAAATCAAATACCTTGTGCTTTACAATAATAATAATAACTAGTAAACATGTAGTCCTCCATGAATGATGCAAGCATCCCCTGAGCCAATCAGCAAAAAGATGTATCATACCTCCAAGTTTCATAAAAATTGGACGAGTGGTGTAGCAGTTATGGCCTTTCAAAGATTGAAATTTTGACATTTAATTATAGCACCCCCATCAGGCCAATCAGTGCAGTTTTTAAACACCTGAACGCAGCGCCAAAATGTATCATCAAAATTGAACCAGTGGTAACTGAGATATCTCATTTGAGTTTCAAATTTTGACCTTTAATTATAGCGCCTTCATCAGGCCAATCAGTTTCATTTTTTAAACACCAGAACACAGTAACAAGGTGCAACATCCTTGCCTGGTGCTAACCAGAATCAAAGAGTCTGGGGACTTTCTTTGATAGCGTCACTATTGAGGAGGCAGGTGTTGTCGTGATTGGAGCAGTTCCTGTCTGATTAGTCTTGTCATTCAGTGATTGGAGCCCACGAAACTCCTCCGTCCTGTGGGGGCGTTTATCAGTTAACAGAACAACACAGTTTACCTGTGAACAACACAACAACCAGCTAGACCGCCCATCCAGCTGTAGCTCGCTTCCAACTGCGTCCACTGCTTGGTCCAGTGATATTTATGTTCTCCATGTTGTTGGTAAATTCCACGCGCTTGGCAACTTAAAGGGTAACTTCGGTATTTTTCAACCTGGACCCTATTTTCTATATTTTTTATCTTTTTGTGTCTAAGTGACTAAAGGGGACAACAATTTTTTAAATTGGTCTAGTATTGAGCGTGATCGCGTCAGCCGGCAGCCACGACTGACAGGCTCAGATTGTTATTCTAAGTGTCTGACAACATTATGGAAAGGACCCTACAGAGAAATGAAACGTTTTTCTTTACCTTTCGCTTGATCCTGTCTGTGTGTAACCAAGTCTCACTCAAGTCTCGCGAGAGTTGAGTTGTTGCAGTTACACACAGACCGGATCAAGCGAAAGGTAAAGAAAAACGTTTCATTTCTCTGTAGGGTCCTTTCCATAATGTTGTCAGACACTTATAATAACAATCTGAGCCTGTCAGTGGTAAAAACAAGCACTTTTAGTGGACGTATATTGACGGTGCGATTTGCCCCGTCGGATTACATTGCAGCTCGTTTCGCGGCTGCCGGCTGAAGCGATCTCGCTCAATACTGGACCAATTTCAAAAATTGTTGTCCCCTTTAGTCACTTAGACACAAAAAGATGGGAAAATAGGGTCCAGGTTGAAAAATACCGAAGTTACCCTTTAATGATGCTGCCAGCCCGCCTATACTTTCGTTTGAGTGACATATCTGGCAACCAGTCAAACTTGACGATCAGAGGTTAAGCATATTCTGAGTGGAGCATATTGTTCAGCTCCGTCTCAGGTTCACCTTCCAGCTACAGCTGCATGGGAAGTCTAGCTCAGTAGGCTAGGTCTATACAAGCTTCCCAATGATTTTTGACTAACACCAGTTAGTAGACTCCTCTCTCTAATTTTTGTGGGTCCTGACTATGTGCATAGATCCAAACATACATACAAGGCACAATGTGAGAAAAATGACTGATAGAGCAGTTGACAGTATGACATTAAAGTAATAATCTGTGACATTTTAAAGGAATACTTCACTGTCTGCTCACCCTCATGCTGAAATACAGGTGAAGTTTGTTAGTCCATATAAGACAGGGAGTTGCCAGCACAACTGAAGTCAGTGGGGTTCAATTCTTTAGACTGACGTGTAAACACAGAACTGGGAAAGACTGAAGCGTGAATGTTTTTGATTTCGTTAGATGTGTACTAAATAATGGTGTAGATATGTGGGGCCCGGTTCTTTAGAGTTCCAAAAAGAGCAAAAAAATGACCATAAACTTCGCTCCATACAGCTCATGCAGCATAATCCAAGTCTCCTGAAGCCAAACGATCGCACAGTGAGTGGAAAAGACCGATATTTACACCATTATTTAGTTAGTTCACATGCATCTTCACCACTTCCTTAATATAAAAAATGTGACTTTCCAGGGTAGGAACCTACAGGACCTTACTTTTCTTAGAACATGAAAACCTGTGAAAATGGAACATAGGTTTACCTGTGTGAGAGATCTGTGTCACTACAGCATTAACACCCAGTAGGCCGTTCTTTACTGTGACCATGGGTAAGAGGCGCATGGCGTGAGGATGATGCCGCGAGGTATGAGGTGTGGCCGAGTGTTGTCAGACGTAATGAGCACAGCATGTGAAAATGTGAAAATAATATTCTATTGATTGTGTGAAATTATAGCAATTTTCTTGTAGGTAAAAGCAAGCAAAAGGCGTCTTAAGTGTGAGATTTGGGCCCATTGCTATCAGGCTTTGCTAGATTACTGTGAAGGAGAATGAATTACGAAATGATTAGCCGATTATTCTTCAGGGCTTATTTAAACGGGCGCGCTCGCCGTCAGCGGCTTCAGCTAAAGGCATCAGTTAAATGGCTAAATTGTAAATACTAATTGTGAATTGGTTAAACTGACAATATTCTCTCTCTCTCTCTCTCTCTCTCTCTCTCTCTCTCCAGGTTTAAGCTGCTCTCCCAGGAAGAGGGCGAGTACTTTAATGTTCCTGTTCCTCCAGAGGGGGAGGAGGGCAACGAGGAGCTACGGCAGAAGTTTGAGGTGTGTGTGTATGATTGGATAGTACACACTGGGTCCTGCACTCGTTGGCAATTGTGTGTGTGTTTGTATGTGTCAATGTTTGTGTGGGAGTGCGTATCTATGTGTATGCCTGCGTGTTTGAAACTATATGCTCGTGAATGTGTGTGTGCACATGCATTTACGTGTGTGTGTGTGTGTGAGACTGTCTCTCTAGGAGAGCTGTTAGCAGTTGGCAGGCAGACTTACCATCCGGTCTGGCACGCTGCAGGTCCAGACGTGTGTGTGTGTGTGTGTGTGTGTGTGTGTGTGTGTGTGTGGCTGACCGGTAGGCCCACTCATTAACACATTTGGCAGAGGAGAGGATAACCCTGCTCTGTGCTTCTCTTCTTTTTTCTCCTCTTTTCCTTTTTCCTCCTTCTGTCTCGCCGTAGCCTTACATGACTCTGAACCACAACACATCAGAGACTCATTATGAAATGTATTGATCACAGTGTCTAGCAGTGATGGTCGGGGGTAATTTAGCTTTTGTTCCCGCAGCTGTCCCTTTTTTAGTCCCAGTTTTGGTTCTGGGATAGGTTTCAGCCTCAAAGCTACAGTACACTTTCTCACGGTAAAAGCACTAATTCTTAACTTAAGACCTCTGGAAATAAATAATGAGGAGAAGAAGGTCATAGTGTTGTTTAGGTAGTACAGTCCTGTTTCTTTCAGTTGAGGAATATATAAAAATTCCAGGTGTTTTTATCCATGGCTGAATCCTGCTTTTATATGATCTTGTTGAGTCAAGTTCAAAGTTCAGTGGTTAGGATTTTACCTGGTGCTAAATGAAGAGACCATATCCAAGTTTAGCATCTTTACACTGATTTCCACTCAGTTTTAGACTTGATTTGAAGATTTTACTGAGTCGGTGTGAATGCATGGAGCCAGTAGAAGGCGAACGTAGCAAGATGGACACAACTTTGCTCTAGATGCACTATAATAAAAATCAATACACTGAAATCATATAATGTCAGAAAACTGCGCACTTCTTGGACCAAAATTTCCATTATTACCATGATTTCCCACCAGTGATCATACCAGACACCCAAATAATATAAATAGTCATTTCAAATAGAGCAAATCTAGGACTTCTCAGTTAGGTAGGATGGGACTCTTTTCTCTGCTGCAGCCCCACTTGTTGATTTAGGCCGATAAGTCAGCTGTGAATTTACATACAAATCTAAATCTCTTCTTTAGACTTATTTCTCTAGACTTGCTTTTATGCGATGGTTTATCTTTATCTGTCTTTTATTATTTTTTGTCCCTATGATTTTATATCTTCCAGTCCCTTCCTTTTATTTGTTTTTATTCCATATATTCGGTTATTTCTTTTGTTTTGATGTGAAGCTGTAGTTTTAGATAAGTGCTGAGTAAATATACTTTATTATTATTATTATTATTTAGTTAAGAGTCTGAATGGTGCCTTTGTGGAGAAGTATTACAGCCCTTCCTCTCTCCCTCTCCCTCTGTCTCTCTCTCTCTCTTCCTTTTCCCTTTCTTCTATTTCCTTCCCTCTTTCTCCTTCAGTTTATCTCTATTTTTTCCTCTTTCACCTTCAGAGCTCCCCCTTCTCTCTCTCTCTGTCTCTTTCTCTCTCTCTCTGTCCCTCCTTCTCTCTCTATCTCTTTTTCTCTCGCTCCGTCTCCTCAAGGTCATGGTCCTCAGACATTCACTGAGACACATTCTCTAGGGGCGAGCTATCACACACACACACACACACATACACACACACTAGCATGCATGCAACCTCTAGGGTGAAGCTATCAGAGAGATGTGTGGAAGCCAGACAGAGAGAAAGAGATAAAAAGAGAGAGAGATAGAGGGAGAGAGATAGAGGATGGGAGAGAGTGAGTGTGGGTGTGAGGGAGGTAAAGGGAGAGAGGGAGGGTGAGAGACAAAGAAAGAGAGTGATAGAGAGAGAGAGAGAGATTGCACGTGTGTAACATGACCTGCATCCCTCCATTTCACCCTATCCAGAAATACACACACGCACGAGGCAGTCACAGTGATAAATAATGCATGTTGCATGTGCACACACACACACACACACACACACAGACACACACACCCAGAGGCAGTCATGCTCAAAACGTTATTCAGAGGAAGTTAAGGAGCAGAAAGCTAATATCCTAAAACTGGCTATTCTCATTTAGAGCAGAGACACAAGGCTCTCTCTCTCTCTCTCTCTCTCCTCTCGTCTCCCCCCTCTCTCTGTCTCCTCTCTATTTCTTCATCTCTCTGTCTTTTTTCTGTCTTTGTCCCTCTATTTCTCTATTTCTGTGCCTCTCTCCTCTCCTTTCTCTCTCCTCCTCCTCCTCCTCTCTTTTCCTTTCTTACACACACGTAGAGAATAAGGGGAGGAGGCTTGTAGTTAATGCAGAGGGAGAGGGAGAGAGAGAGAGAGAGAGTTGAATCAAGTGAGAGGGAGAAGTGGAAGAAAGGTGGAGGTGGATTGAGGTGTAGAGATGGGAGAGGGAGAAAGACTGGCAGAGAGAGAGAGAAGAAAGAGAGGGAAAGAGAGAGAGACATAGAGAAAGTGTGTAAGAGAGAAAGAGAGAGAGAGAGAGAAACATTAATCTCCGAAGGCTCTGTCTGAGGAGAGCGTTGCCTTCAGCATGCTCTGCTGCTCACAAATACCCCTACTGCTCCTCCGTGTGTGTGTGTGTGTGTGTGTGTGTGTGTGTGTGTGTGTGTGTGTCAGAACAGATGGAGACAGATAGAGCCTTTTATCCATTGATGAGTCGAGAAGCGTACGGGTGGCATCGCTCGCACACATAGCTGCAGTGCCTCACGCGCGCACACACACACACACACACACAAAAATGACAGACACCCAAACACAGAAACACATACACAGATAAACCATGGAGAAATGGACACGACACTCACTCACACACACACACACACACACACACAAACACACAGAGAAACTGGCACATACAGACACAGGGACATAAACACACACATACACACACACACCAACACAGGCACAGATGCACACACATAAATACATGCACTGAAACGTCTCAAACACATATATACAGACACAGAGAAACACACACACACACACACACACACACACACACACACACACACACACAACCTCTTCAGGGAGTAGAGAAGTGGGATGCTTCATTCTGTCAATTTTTAAGACAAGCCAGAGGAGGAAGTTACTGCAAGCTGCAGAGGATGGAAGACAGTGGAGAGCCTCACTGTGGATCAGCAGTTTAAGATTAGATTAGATTAGATGAAACTTTAATAATCCCCGTGGGGAAACTGACTCATCGCACCAGCACAGAATCAGATGTAGATAAGAACGTATTGAAGATAATACAGAAAAAAACAGAAAATACACATTAAAAACGTATTAAGAAACATATTAAAGGGATACATCAAGGTTTTGGGAGCTTGGGCCTTTGATGAGAACAGAGACACCAAAATCATCCATGTGTCCCCAGTAGATCATTCACTCCGGTGCTCCATGCTAACTCTTTAGCATACACTATGTTGAGTGATAGTAGCTCCATGCTAACTCTTTAGCATACGCTATGTTGAGTGATAGTAGCTCCATGCTAACTCTTTAGCATACACTATGTTGAGTGATAGTAGCTCCATGCTAACTCTTTAGCATACACTATGTTGAGTGAAAGTAGGCCACTAGCATTATCCAAAGTCTGACTGACCTTTTAGCAACACAAATATAAAAACTGACGAAATGCATTATAAAAATGTATTATATGATCTTCAGATTCCAAAATTTTTAAAATTAAATATAATTAAGTATATGATTGGTTTACGATTGTTTTCATTTTCACATTTATTCCAGATGGTATATTTCATCCTAACGGGCTTGAAAAGTCTTAAATTGTAAGGCGCCCAGGTAATGCATCACACCGTCTTTAGACACTTTTAAAATTAAAGCGTGGAGTAGAAAAGTGAAGAATGTCAGAATAAGAACAGAATAGATGTTTCTCTTGACAGAGGGAGGATGAGAGAGCGCGACAAGGTCGAGGCAGAGATGAATAAACTGAGAGAGAGGTAGAAATGAATTACGCAGTGAATGAGAGAGAGAGAGAGAGAAAGAGAGATGGGGAAGCGGTGATAGAAATGAATAAATGGAGAGGCAGAGACATAGGGAGGCCATATTTATAAAGCTGAGGTAGAGATGAATGATTTGAGAGAGAGAGAGATGGATAAAAGACTTTCAGAGTGAGTGGGTGAGACTCAGACTGAGGTTGGGGGGGGCAGAAACGAGGGAAGTGGTGATGATAGTCATGAATGAATGTAGAGGCAGAGACATAGGGAGGCCATATTTGTTATGGAAACTGTGAACTAGGGTGTAAAGTGCCTGCGCAGAATAAATGAAATAGAATGAAAAAGATCGCTGAAAACTCTCACCTCACACATATTTGACACACCCACTTGTGGCTCTTGTAACAACAATGTGTTTTTTTTTCTGTGTTTTTAATAGGCCCCAATGGGCCAGTGGGGCCTGATCAAGGTCTATACATTGAATATGGCCAAGACAATGCTGCCAACATTGAAAAGTTGGCAAAAATGGCAAACATTTCTTTATGCTGGGACATTAAGAAAGCATGACTCTGTTTGCACTGGAAGAACAGCGCCCTCTTCCTGTAAAGCGATCCAGCAGATTTCCCTCCAAATCCGAGTCGGTGGCGAACAATACAAAATGCAGTGTAGAGGCTATGAGAGGCTGCCAATCTTCTTGGCGATGGTCTCGTTTGTTTACTGCAATTATCCTAATGTCTCAAAATGAAAGTGGCAGTGATTTATTGATGTTAAAATGCTACACATAGCACCTTGAAATTTGACTGGATGGTTGCCAGTTTGAATCCCTGGACCAGCCGGGGAAATGTGGGTGGGGAAAGTGAATGAGTAACTCTCTCCTCTCCCTCAACAACTACAGTCAAGATGCCCTTGGGCAAGGCTGTTAACCCAAAATTGTTCCAGTTGAGCTGCTCAGACTGAAGACTGGTTGTACTGGGCAGCTCCCAGGTGTGTAGTATTGTGTGAATGTGTAGCAACTTGGCGCTGGAAAGGGGCAAGTGTGCTCAGTTGACTTTCTCTGGATAAATAAAGCTTAAAGAGTAACCAAATTTGTGGTGAAGCCTGACAACTAATGGTGCAAGCTGGAGTATTGAACTGGCCATCTGCTATTGGCTGGTCTTTGGTGCCAGGTGATGACATCTTCTATAGAGTACAACAGGTGGTGACATCACGTGGTACCAAAGACCAGCCAATAGCAGATGGACAGTTCAGTCCCCTACTTTTCACCATTAGATGTCAGGCTTCACCACAGATTTGGGTTTGGGGTTTAGCTACTCTTTAAAATAAGATTTAAAAGAGTTTTTTACTTTCTCAACACATGACTCAACCCTCTACAGCCTTAAGTCCCTTTGAAGGTTGAAGGTTGTATCTAATCTTGATATCTCCCCCTCATTTTCTCTTCCCCCCCATCCAGAGAGCTAAGATCGGTCCGAGCAAGCACACAGAAGGCTCGGCCAACGCCACGTCCCGGTTCGACTCCAACGGCAACCAAGACCGCATGAAGCTCTCTGACTTCAACTTCCTAATGGTGCTGGGCAAGGGCAGCTTCGGCAAGGTGAGTCCCTGCTGTGTGTGTGTGTGTGTGTGTGTCTGTTTGGCTGTATGTGGCGTGGGTGCATGTATGAGTGCATTGCTGTGTGCATAAGTGTGTGCTTTCATAAATGCCTCTGTGTGCGTGTGTGTGCGTGTGTGTGTGTGTGTGTGCGTGTCTGGTTGAATGAGCGTTAGAGCTCCCTCGCCTCACACACAAGGACACACTCAGAGCTTAGAGAGGAAAGGATGGGGAGAAAGAGAAATAAAGGACATGAAGTGCAGGTAGATAGAGATGGATGAAGAGAAAAGGAGAGAAAAGGACAGAGTGGATGATGTGACGAGTGGAGAGAGATGAAAGGAGGGAGAGAGAGGGAGGGAGGGGCGGATTGAGGCAGAGGAGATGTGAAAGCATGGCAAGGTTGACATGAATGAATTGAGAGAGAGGTAAAGAATGTCAGACTGAATGGAGAGAGAGAGATAGAGAGAGGAGGGGGGAAACATGGCGAGGGAAGACAGATATGAATGAATGAAGATCGAGGCAAAGAAAGAGCAAGAAGGGGGTAGAAAGAGAGAGAGAGAGAGAGAAAATTGGGTAAAAGAAAGGGGTAGAGAGGCAGAGGTGCAGAGAGAGAGAAAGAGAGAGAGAGGTAGAGGAGAGAGAGAGACCATTGTCTGTGTATCAGACCTGTGTGCTGGCTGCCTGCTGTTTCCATGGTAACAGGCATTTAAAGCGACACGGATACGTCAATGTGGAGAGACGGAGTCGAGGGTCGATCATTACTGGAATACCCAGCGCACACACACACACACACACACACATATGTACTCACACACTTTGTTTAGACACACACACACACACACACACACACACACACACACACAAACAAGCGTTCACGTGTGCCTTGATTTTAGTCATTCCTGAGTTTGCGTGGGCGGCTGGTACCTTCAGCTGCTCTTTTTACCACAGTGTCTGAGGACATCTGCATCACAATATTGCCGCTGCTATTTCTCTATGGGCGTCCTTACAGCGTGATCACAACACACACACACACACACACACATACACACACGCCTGGACACACAGATTCTGGTCTGTGTTGTCAGGAAGAAACAACAAACACACACACGCATTAGCACACATGTATGAAGTTGATTTCCATCCTTATCCCTATAGCTGCAACGCCTACCTGGAGCATACATTCATGCGTTTACATGTCATGAGGATATCACCACTAGTTAGTTATTTTCTTAGAAACGTCTAAAGTCTGTATGTGTAAACGCCCGCCGACAGGATTCTACGTCAAACGGAGAGCCTCGGAAACTTTCCTCAGGGTCTCGGCAAGACCGGTGAACCATTCTCAAGTGTTTTTGACAATTCTGTTATTGGGCCCAGGGCTAGGCTATTTTTTATTACAAAATAAATCTAGTGTGGTGCAAGCGTCATTTACGCTCTAAGCCAGCGCTCCGTGAACACTACACCTAAATGAAAGGCATTACGCCAGCTTTACACCTACGCTACATGTGTCTGCTGCTGGTGGCTCAAGTCAAGTGTTATTGTATAACCTAGTCAAGGCATGTTTATTTATATAGCCTTTTATCACAAGCATGTCTCCAATAGCTTTACATACCATATCATATACATGTCATATACCATACTACATCACTATATACCATACTACATATAAACCCACACAAACAAGGGGAGAACATGTAAACTCCACACAGAAAGAATGAAAGGATAGGATAGGAGGAAGGATAAGAGCATCAGCCTAAAATGCCTAAAATGTAAAAGTGAAATGTAAAAAGTTTAATGAAAAAAACCCAACTTCAATTCTAATATTTGGGGAAATTGCCTCCAAAATATTGCCCATGTATCCTTGCATGGACAATGTCTTATGTCATTATGAAGCCCTGTGGTGGAATTTTATTAATATTACTATTACTATTATTAGTTTTAGTATTATAGCACTTTTCAAAAAACAAACTTACAAAGTTCTTCACAACCAAGGGAAATACAAATGAACAAAGAAACAAATGAAATAGATCAATAAAACTGAAAAAACAATCAAGTAAAACAGTAAAAACAAAAACAAAATCTCCCATAGGGATAAGACAAATAGAATAAATAAATAACAGGCAAAGAAATGAAAAAGAACAAAGATTATAATGAGTAGTCTCTATTTTATGCTGCTATAATGTCTACCTTCTGTGAGAAATTAATAGACTTGAAAAGTCATGTATGACAAGTTTTATTATTAACAATTGTGTATTATCATAGTTATCATTATTGTTAGGTTTCCCAGCCATTTAGTTTTATGAGAACGGCATTCTATGCCTCCATTTTTTACCATTTAATGGGATTTTTAGGACGGACTAATAGCTGTTATAAAGTTTTTATGAAAACGGGTAGAGCAGGATTTTAAGCTGTAGCCCAGAAAGTTGAGTTGTCTGTCATCCCTGTTCCCTCACCATCTGTCCCCAGTCAAACTCCTAGTGCCTACTGCCTAGTGATGACAGATGCCAGACTGTGATTTGATGTCAGTCATGGACAATTACGTGGATTGAATATTCATTACTGAGCGGCCATCGAAGGAGTGATACATTCACCAGTCCACAGGATCTGATCTAACTATCCATTGTGCTGTTTGGTTGAGCAGCTACTGTGTGTAGAAACCTGGCTTGATTGTTAGAGGGCAGAAGTTTGGGTCAGAGTGGGAATATCACTGGGTTCCCATCACATCTGTTTCAATGAATTTAAAACATTGTGTTGCTGTGAGGTTAGAGATTTTGGTAATGGAGGGAGTCAAAACAAATCTGATTCCAGTTCCTGTAACTTTAACTAAGCATGATGAACTTGTTTCCTGTAGTTGGTTCGATCGCCTTCTCACTCCTAACAAACCGCACTGCAGCTCACTTGAAAGAGGACAGAGACTCACATTTTCAGGTGTCAATCGAGTTTCGAATTACATTGTTCTCACCTGGCCAAACGAACTGAACTAAAGGAGTAAACATGCTTGGTGTGAACGCACCCTTACGCTGGCACCTAGTTCTCAACATTAATGTCTAATCTCACCATCCATCTCAACAACAGTAGGCTAATGGGACGGCTCATCCTGTCTTGAAACATCCTGCTCAGGAGTTCAGAAACCAAATTGCATCAGCAAGCAGAAAGCCTGATCATACCAAGAGCTGCAACAGTGTTTTACTACCCCACATTGGCCATTGTAGCTCAGCCATCATGATGATATATAACTCCTGTCCCAGTCGGGAGGTAGATTTCCATACTTTGGACCCCAACTGGTATCCTTTCTTTTCAGCCAGAGCCACTGGCTGCTCTTCTCGGCTGTTTCAGAAGCTGCCTTTGTGGCCTGCTGCAAATCCCTCACCATGAATCATAACTCATGCACTCAGTCAGCCAGCCCAGCTTTAAATTCTTCTCTGTCAAATCTCAAATGCTTATTTTACATGTTCATAAATTGTGGTCAAACTGGCAATAGGGAAAGCTGATACAATATGGTATGACGATACAGTGCAGTACAATACTATACAACACAATACAACACAGCACTATATAATACAACATACTGCAGTATAATAAGTATAATACAATAGAGTGTAGTGCAATACAATACAGTTTCATTTATTTTCCCCCGGGGAAATTCACTTTGCAAGAAACACAACATACATAACATTTGCAGTGAGAATATCTTCAAGATTGCTCTTCTGTCAAATGACCATGAACAGTATTCCTGGATAAAAGTTTCAAGGCCATAGCCAAAAATGACTTGCCACGACTTAAAGGGTAAAAGGTAGAAAAATAGCAACATATTTTCTAATATTTGGAAAAATTGTGTCTCTTGCCGTGGACAATGTGTCACGCTGCACAGTGGCCCTGCTGTTGCTCGGCGCCCCGTGCATCTTTTGACTGCAGTGGCATTTTAATCTTGGGTGTAAAAGGGGTTTATGTCTTCTTCCACAGTGTTTGTCTTGTCCTTGTCCTTGTGCTTGTAGAAAATGAGCTCAGGGCCAGATGGTGTCCTTCCTCCCTGTTTCAACTTTATGGAGTTTGTATTTACATAGAGTCACACTGGCACCATATGGGATGTGTGCACGCACGCGCGTGTACACACACACACACGTCTAGATGTGTGCATACTTGCAGCATAAACCCAACTACAGTAGATACAGAAACTTTAACTCTGAAAATTCTAACTCAAATGTTGAACTGTGGCTGCCCCCTACACACACACACACACACACACACACACACACACACATACCTGTGTCTCTTTGTCCATCTGTGCTGCGCTCCCACTAGAATCCCAAACCCAGTAACCCCTGTATATTATCATACCTGAATATTTATAAGGCATAAACAGCAAAGTTACTTAGTTTTCTATCTCATAGGAGAGAATTTTATGAGGTGGATTTAAGGTCACTGTGATTGAGCTACTCTTGATAGTTTCTGAGAGAATAATGAGTGTGATGTTTTCCATTGCCATTTTCATCATTAAGCTTACACACTTCAGCTGTTTTGGGGATTGAACCTGTGACCTTTTGGTAACAGGACAGTCTTTCTAAGCACTAGGCTATCTTGTTGTCCCAATGCCACCATGTAGAGTAGTATATTGAATACACAATCAATCAATCCATCAATTAAAGTCTTGTAAAGAAGGTTCCATTGACTAATTTTTCAAATCATACCTCATTGAGTTCTCCCCATTTTTTTATGCAAATTTACAGAACAATTTTTAATAAAGTTTTATGGATAAAATAGGATAGGATGAAATGCTTTGTTAAGGTCCCAAAATTCAATTAGCCCCACAGGAACTACAAATACACCACCATGCTAGACATGTAATGGAAAGTTCAAACGTTTTTCCCTCCTCCTTCCTGCCTGTTCACTGCCTTGGTTTAAGATAAAGCTTTCAAGAATTTTTATTCGTTTTCTAGACAGTACAGGAAAGAGCGATAGGGAAAGGAAAGCCATGCAGTCAGTCGGCTAGTTTCAGCCAAATAATCGGACTGGTCAAAGACGCGCTCCATCTGTGCTGATAATTCCCATAAAGTACAACTAGCCTCAATTTATGAGAAAATGGAATTGGATGCTATGCTTTGTATTAACCAAGGAATAACCAAGGAATCTTACCTGGCAGAATAAGGTTTAGTGAAGTTAATGCTGTTAGTTTACCTTCAGCGGTTGAAGACAGCGTGTTACATCCCAAAAATACGTTTAAAAGTTGTCGCATCTCTCAATCAAAATGTACTGTGAAAAACACCTAAAACATTAGCTGCTAAACCAGATGACAAATTACCATTGGTGTCATTGACAAGGTAGAACACATTTGAAACTCAGGCTTCAAAAGCTAAGATATGGACTTTCTATCCTCTACAATACAAATTGTGCTGCAGGCTTTAGAATGTATCTCCAACTAACGCTCACACGCATGATTCCGATGTACCTGACTTTTCCTTCTTTCTAGATTCCTTGAACCTAACCGGGAAGCTAGCTGGTAATGCTTTTTATCCTTCTGTACGTACCCTACATTGAAGAAAACTTTCAGACACAGACTCATTCGGACAAGACAATTTAACCATCAGAGCACAAGTAAGACTTAGTAAAGTAAAACATCCTATTGGAGAGCGTGCAATGTCCCTGTCTACAGTTGAAGCTCTTTCAACCGAGTTGAACTTTTTTTCTGGACGGACGGATTCGTCCAATTAGAGGCGTCCCTACGTTTGTTTTGGGAATAATAGTGGCGAACACTGTCTGAGACAATGCAGTACACAATACAGTACACATTAGGTCATCAAAGGATTACAAAAACAAAGCCTGGTATAATGTTTTAACATAAAATTGTAGGTTTTCCAGGTCAGTTTCTTATTGAATTTATATTGTATACTCTAAGCCTTCTTGGCATGTTTTCTCCTTACTGTACTTCTGCCTCGCCCACTATTTTGACGTTCCAAAATGAACAGAACAACGTTTTGACATTCCAAAATGAACTGAACAATCAATAATTCTGTCCGTTCTCTGATGGACTGACATAAGGGCCGAATAAGGCTCATTCAGTTCCCCTACCCAGTCAGTCCAGAGACTGGAAACCTTTAAACTCAAGTTTGGCCTGTTGTTTAGAGCTAGGCTATTCAGGAAGGAAGATAGGAAGAGAAATAGAGAGGGAAGGAGAGAGTTGAGAAATAGACAAAGAGGAAGGGAGAAAGGAAGAGGAAAGAGGAGAGGAGGAAAGGAGATGGGGGACAGTGGAGATGAAAGAGGAGAGAGGAAAGGGATAGTGTAAACAAGAGAGGAGCGAGAGGAAGAGGAGAGAGAAGACGTTTACCCTCGAAACTGTAAGTAGCATGTGTCTGACCTTGGCTGAAAGAAATTTAAACTGCAGTGGGAAGCACACACACACACACACACTCTCACACACACACACACACAGAGGCAGTGATGTCGTAGCGTGTGTGTGTGTGTTCTTGGCATCCGTCTTGTCCATCTCCAGGGAAACCGCACCCATAGATGATAAGTGTGAAGCTGCCACCCGCGCTGTGTGTGTGTGTGTGTCTTTATGTTTGTGTGTGTGTGTGTGTGTATGTGTGTGTGTGTGTCCTGCAGGCGTGATTGCGAGCAGATGTGTTCCCAGATTTCTCGATTAGAAGAAATATGCTTCTGAATTGCTTGACTGCTGCCAATCTTTCTCTCTCTCCCTCTCTCTCTCTCTCTCTTCCTCTCCTTCTCCTTCTGTCCCTTTTAGACACTTTCCTCCTCCTCTTCCTCCTCATCCTCCTGCCCAGCGCTCCCTCCTTCAATTTTACCTCCACTTTTTTAATCCCGCTCTCTTCGCCCATCCACCTTCCTTTATCTTCACCCCTCCCAGCCCTCCCCGCTGTGTGCCCTAAAGATCCTGAAAAAGAAATGTGAAATAATCCCCTCTTCCTCTCTCTCTCTCTCTCTCCCCCTCTCTCTCCCTCCTTCCCTCCCTCCTCCGTCCCCTTCCTCTTCCTCTCCCTCCCTGATGTTAGTGAAGGGCAAAGCGGAGCTGTACGCCATAAAAATCTTAAAGAAGGACCACATAATCTCTCTCTCTCTGTTTGACTACACCCGTCCCTCAACTTTCTCTCCGTCCTCTGCCCTTCTGTCATTCCCCCTTTCCCTCCTTCTCTCTTTCTCTCCCTCTCTCTCTCTCTTTCTTCCTCGGTGAAGTAAGGCGGGTGTGAAGAAGGAGCTGTACGCCATAAAGATCCTGAAGAAAGACAAATCTATTCCCATCTCTCCTCCCTCTCTTTCTCCCTCTTTCTCTATCTGTCTCCCTCCCCTTCTCACTCCTTACCCCTCCCTCTTTCTCTCCCTCCCTCTTTCTTTTCCTCCTTCCTCTCTTTTCTTCCTAGGTGATGTCGTACCGTAAGCGTAAACGGGACAGAGTTGTGAAGATAGATGAAAAAATCTCTTCCTGTATCCTGCCTCTCCTTTCTCTCTACCCTTCCTCCTCTCCTTCTTTTTTCTTCCCTCCCTCTTTCTTTCCCTCCCCCTCTCTCTCTCTCTCTCTCTGTCCCTAGGTGACATGGCAGAGCGTGAAGTGACAGAGGAGCCGAATGCCATTAGATCTTGAATAAAGATGAGTTAATCTCTCTCTATCTTCCTCTATCCTCTCTCTCTCCCTTCTCTCTCTCTCTCTCCCTCTCCCTCTCTCCCCAGGTGATGCTGGCGGAGCGTAAAGGCACGGAGGAGCTGTACGCCATCAAGATCCTGAAGAAGGACGTGGTGATCCAGGACGACGACGTGGAGTGCACCATGGTGGAGAAGAGAGTGTTAGCGCTGGCTGGCAAGCCTCCGTTCTTAACACAGCTCCACTCCTGCTTCCAGACCATGGTAGGTAGGAGATAGTGACGTGTGTATGTGTGTGTGTGTGTGTGTGTGTGTATGTGAGTGTAGCATGCATAAGCACGCACATACACACACTTGTAAAGCACATCCACAGGCATACACACACATACAGCGGGGATTAAGAGAGTTTGGGAAACTGTCTGGGGAACCTTGTGTCCCCATACACTGCTACATTTGTGCTTCTACACCATGGTTTGCACACATCCCAGCAAGTTCAATGTTAACCCAAATGATTTACGTGGTAAAATTTCATATTAAAACAGCTTTGGGAACTGTTTGAGCTGGTATCAGAAATATATTTAAGTCCCAATTTCACAAAATGATGCAGGTAGCAGCTACAGACTTTCATTCTGGCGTTATATTTACATGGTTTTTCAACGTTGGTGCAGCCGGTCGTATCAACCTCTATTCAATGTCAAAATGTTTGCTGGGACGGTTGCATACGTACACACACAAGCACACACACACACACACACACACACTTGCCCATTTTACACTGTTTTAGATAATTGGATTTTCTGGACTTTCTGTATATGTCTCCCAGATACACTGACACACTTCACAGCTCCCTATACATTCACATTATATGTATATCAGAGGTCAGCTGCAGTGCTGTGTCCTGCCCCAATACATACACTGTGTGCATGTAAATTACATTCACATGCTAACTACATACACACAAGCACATGTACATGCACATGCATCCATCCACATTGTCATTTATTGTTTTCATAATGTGGGCATTGTGAAGCCCTTTAAGACTGTAACAGTGATTAATGGCTATACAAATAAACTTGACTTGACCTACACACACACGCACACACACACACACACACACACAAACCCAACGTTGAGTGTGTTAATCCTCCTCAGCAGTAATTCTCTGACTAGAGGAAGCAGGCAATTATAACACACACATACACACATATAACATATAAGCATACAGATACACACATACACACATTGCATGCACACACAGACGCCGCTCATATATACTGCAGGACTTTTTTAGGGCAGTTACAACACACGAACATACACACACATACTGTATATATACATATACATAAACACACAACATGCATTCAGATACACACATACACACACATACACACACAAACATACTGCATGCATATACACACTGCTCACATATAGGACTTAGCAGGCAATTATAACACACGCGCACACCACAAGCATACACACACATACGCTCACATATACACTGCATGCACTGCACACACACACGTTGTGACACACACATAATAAACACTAAGACATACAGTGACACCACACTATTTTCTCCAACACACACACACACGCAGCTACACACACAATCCCTCCACACTCCGTCACATACTGTACGATATTGGCAATTACAGTAGATAATGGAGAGGAATTGGCTCTCAGATGGGTGTCACTGTGCTCCCTCACTTTAAGACTGATTGGATGGACAGACGACAACCCGCTCACCTCTTTGTCTCTCTCTCCTCCTCCTCTTTCTCGATCTTTCACCCCACCTTCCTCCCTATCTTCCTCCTCTCCGCTCTGTAATTGCCTCTTGTTTGACCTATCTGCCACTTTCTACCCCTTGCACTATCTCTCTCTTACTCTCTTTCTCTGTCATCCCACCCCCCATATATCTCTTCCCCTTTCATTTACTCTCGTTTGACCCATCAACTACTCTCTATCTCCCCCCTACATAATCTGTCTCTCCCTGTTTTTTTCCATAACCCCATTTGTCTCCCCGGCCACCTCTTGCCCTCTTTAATGAGCATGTGCTTTTTGACCTCTCTCCCCCTCGCTCGCTCGTTCTCTCTCTCTCTCTCTCTCTCTCTCTCTCTCTCTCTCTCTCTCTCTCTCTCTCTCTCGCTCCA